>NW_015091012.1:126753-141875 GCF_001431845.1 Calidris pugnax | reverse complement strand
TTCTCTGTCTTGCATTTTCTAGCCTACATTTTTCTTTTAAACAGTACCACTGGCTTGATGCTTTCTCTGTGTGGGAGCTTTAAAGCTCTGCTAAAGAAGCCCTGGAAGAGGAGAGCTAGCTGGATGGGTGCTGGTCGATGAACCCCAGTCACCATCAGAGATCCGTTGTGGGAGGAAGGAGAATGGAGTCTTTTCACTACTGACAGCTGTAGCATAAATCTTTATCAGTTTTATTGTATTTGATTAAAGGAGCTCTCAGCCGGGCTCTGTGTGGAAGTCAAGGCGACACATCAACCCTGTTTTTCACCTTGAATAGGGATTTTGTTCCTACCATCATCCCTCTGATGTCATGAGCTCGATTTTTCCCTTGATGAGGTGCCCACTCATACTTTCTCCCTGGCTGAAGAGGCAGAGGGAGATGAGGGAGCCTGTGTGTCCAGTCACCTTCTCGCCGGGGGCACGGGGCTGGGAACAGAAAAGGAAGATGAATAGAGAGCAGTCCAAATCCCCGTCCGGAGCAGCTGAATAAAGTTACAGAACTGGATAAAATAGTCCCTCTCACCTTCAGCCCCGCTGTCTCGGCTCCGGAGGCAATAACAAGCTGGCTTTGTTTTTGTGATCCAGGCTCTGGTTTGTGGAAGAAGGCCAGTAGCCAGTAGCCGGCTGCCCTTGCCCAACGCTGGCAGGGGACCTGGGGGATGCTCTCTCCAGGACAGGCACTGGGGACCTGGGTTGAGGCATATCGTGCACACCTCCAAAAAGTCTTCATTTTCCACTACTTTGATGTTTTTTGGGCAAGCAGGAGCCTTTTCCAAGGAAGGGCTGACACAATAGAAACAACAAGCATTATTTTCCAAGCAACTTTTCCCTCACCCACTGTCTTAAAATAGAAGTTGATAAAATACTATCGGCATTTACCCTCTTCTACAGTAAAATCACTTGAGAAGAGAACAGAAAAGAAAGGTAGGCAAACTATAACTTCCAGTGATACATCATCTTCAGAGTATTTTTTCAAAGTATGCTTTTTCTTAACAGGTAACCAGCATGAGACTTGTTGACCATAAAACTCACAACTGAATTAAGAATAAATATGTATGGTAAAGTCTGGCTAAGTCTGTTAAGATACCCAAGAAAAATACTGAATTTCAAGTGCTCAGTTGTTCTCATTTCTAATAATCATAATTTGGAAAAAATCTTGCTAATTCCGCCACGTGTAATAAAAATGCTGAAGAAGAGGATGGTCATAGTGAGTGGTAATATTTTATATTAGGTTATGAAGGGAGATGTAAAAGTGCATTAATCTGCCTCAGATACTGCCATATATCTCCATAGGAGATGAGTTAGAAAGGAGGTACAAACCAGCACTGAAGAAAAAAAGGTGAAAAAGAACAAAAAAGATCTTTGTTGAATTATTCAGGTGTCTGGTAGGTTTATTGTAAAATTACTTAACGATATCAGTTGCTACTAAAGTTTTCCTGTCATTTCCCTTTTGCAGATCCTGTTCTCAGTCGCGTGTAATTTTTCTGAGCGCTTCATTCTGACAACATTTTCCATGTCTAGCGTCTGCTTTAGGCTGCTTTGTTTGTGGAAAAATTCAGCCAAAAATGATTCACTGCTTTTCAAGTAAGAGGTTAGTTAAAAATACATTGTTTTTCACCCAGCAAAAAACATTCGGGTGCCTTTTCCCTGGAGGGATGGAAACACCCCTCGCGTTTGAAGCCTGGAGGAGAAAATGGATTTGGCAGGAAGGCTGGGGGAAAGGGATGCTCTGGCAATATGAGTGGGCTTAGAGCACACTCTCATGTGGATAGAGTAAACCAGCAAGTCTAGTTGTCTCTCCTCACTGGGCTGCTGCCAGCAGATGTCCTGTTGGTGGGAGATATATCTTTTTCCCTTCTTCTCTATCTGCCCCTCCTGTGCAAATCCCACACTCGCGGGGTTCTGTGTGTCCCATCCCACCTCCTGGTCCACCCCCCGGCTCTCTGCCTGCATCCCTCCCCAGCTGGTGCAAACCACTGAGGCCAAAAGAATTGCAGATTTTCTTCTCCCTCCTTGTCCAGGAGGAACAGAATTGTAGGTATTTGGCTGCTGAATTGTTGACATCTGGGAAAAACAGTCGGCATTTCCATGGGGAGCACGTAGTGGCATCTCTCTGATCTTCTTTTCTTGTTGTTTATAAAAGTGAAATTTGAGAAGAAACAGAAAAAAAAAAAGAAAATGTTTTTGAAGAGCATCTCCCAGGTTGCAAAGTCAGCCAGTGACGGATTGGCTCTGTCCCATGTGAGCTTTTTCATCGTGTGCTGTGGCTCGTACCAGATCTCTGCCTCATCAATTGTAGAGAATAAAAGATGGGAAACAGTGAATAACATTAAGAACTGGCTGGCAGATAATTAAGTAATACAGCAGCTGCTTATTCAGCCTTGGAAAAGGTAATTGTTATGTGGCTCATCTCCATACACAGGGGGAGCGTGGGGAACCCCAATAATCATAGAATCATAGAATTGTCTAGGTTGGAAGGGACCTTTAAGATCATCCAGTCCAACCATCAATCTAACTCTAATTAAAAAAAACAAACCCAAAAGAAAACCATACAAAATAACCCCCCACATTACTAAATTATGTCTTAAAGCACTATGTCAACCTGTCTTTTGAAAACCTTCAGGAATGGTGCCTCCACCACTGCCCTGGGCAGCCCGTTCTAAGGCTTAATAACCCTTTCAGTGTAAAAATTTTTCCTAATATTTAATCTGAACCTCCCCTGGTGCAACTCAAGGTCATCTCCTCTTGTCCCATCGCCTGTTCCTTGGGAAAAGAGACTGATCCCCGAGCCCATCAGAGAAAAGGGGCACTGCCTGGATCCTCCCAGTGCATCCTAGGGGGAGGCATCAGCCCTATGGGGAGTGACTGGGGATGACATCCACCGCAGGAGTTAAGGGGAGAGGCTCCCCAGAGCACCCCACAGCTGAAGGGGGCTATGCTAGTCCCCATAATGGGACTCATTATGGGATGCAGGAGAAGAATATTTCGGGATTTATGGGATGGGACTTGATGGGGCTTTGAGCAACTTGGTCTGGTGGGAGGTGTTGGGTTTATGCTTTGGGTTGGAAGGGACCTTAAAGATCATCCAATTCCAATCCCTGCCCTGGGCAGGAAATTAAGGGGACCTGAGCCAGGTGGGACAAATTTCACTGAATTTCACTGAATTTTTAGAGTTGGAAGGGACCATAAAGATCATCTGGCCCAACTCCCCTGCTGAAGCAGGATTGCCTAGAGCTTGTCAGAGCATGTTACTCAGAAATTGAGCAGGGCAATGTGTTTGGGGGCTTGTAAATCCAGGGGGAATTCACATTACATATACTTATGTATTTCCCATGCCTGGACCTTCATCATGAACTGCCAGAGGAGGGAAGAGGATTAGGCTGAAGATGAAATGGACAATTAAAATAGGCAGATAGAGCTGATAAAAATCTTTAACAGTTCCAATTAGACGAGGACTGAAATGCTACAGCATTTAAACCCCTGCCCTCCCCATCCCACCGCCTGTCATTTCTTTAAACACCTGGTATTTGGTATGTTCAAACACGGCAGTTGAGGCTGATGATGGGGATCTTGCTGCAACGGGAGCAGCACCCCAAGAAAGTGTCCTTCTCTGCTGGGCTGCTCCAGCCGGGGCCACCAGTGACTTCTCCAGCGCTGGTTATTCTCCCTTGGTACCACAAGATGGCAGGGCCTTAATTTTAAATCTCTGCTTCAGATTTCTATTTTATTTATTCTGCTCTTTTTTTTTTTTTTTTTTTTTCCAATTTCCTTTCACTTGGGAGCTGCCCCACACTCTCAGCTACTGCTGTGGACGTTGTGAAGCTTAAACGGGGAGTTTAAATGATGCTTTTTTTAATAATGAGTTTTGTCTGCAAAGCAGTTTTGCTTCAGCTCTGGGGTGGGTTAAACACTTTAAAAAACAACACTGCTTTACCAGCCTAACTTGATGCAAACTTTCCTTTTTGCTTCCTTTTTAGTACCATTTATTTCCTTTTCCTTCTGGGAGTAGACCAGCCATTAAAAATATATTTATACTGGTATAGATTAAGGAAGATGTAACAGTTTATACATCAAATGGCTCAGCTTTTGTCCCTGAACAAGACCTTAGTAGAAAGGCTTTTATTTGAAGAAGGCAGATGCTTGGGAGGGGGTTTTTATGTGCTGTTATAAAGGTATTTTCTCAAGTGACAGAGGCCATCGCTGGGGTTGCCTGGTGCAGGACATTATCCAGGTGGGTACTGAGGAGGGGGTTTAATGCAGAGCCCTCTCCACCTTCCTTTCCTTCATTACTACTGGGCTCTCCCCCTTGCCTTGGGAGGGAAAATTCCATGCTTTAGGAGTTTTTAACACCCTCCCCCCTCACTCCTTGTCAGAAGAGGGCATTTCTCCCACAGAATCACAGAATCATACCGTGTCAGCAGAGGATGCTGCATCTGCAGGACGTTATCCAGGTGGGTACTGAGGATGGGGTTTAATGCAGAGCCCTCCCCACCTTCCTTTCCTTCATTACTACTGAGCTCTCCCCCTTCCCTTGGGAGGGAAAATAACATGCTTTAGGAGTGTTTAACACCATCCCCCCTCACTCCTTGTCAGAAGAGGGCATTTCTCCCACAGAATCACAGAATCATACCGGGTTGGAAGGAACCTCTGGAGATCATCAAGTCCAACCCCCTGCCAGAGCAGGTCCACCCAGAGCAGGTTGCACAGGAACATGTCCAGGTGGGTTTGAATGTCTCCAGAGAAGGAGACTCCACCACTTCTCTGGGCAGCCTCTTCCAGGGCTCTGCCACCCTATATAGTGTCCATCTCAGCCTTGAAGAGCTTAGAGCAGATACCACCTGTAAATCTCTCAGGAGGCAGCAGAGAGTGCTGTTCAATAAGCAGTTCTTTTTTTCAGTCCAGGTCTCCTTTTTTTTTTTTTTCCTCTTTCCCCAAGTTTTTAATGCAAAATCGAAGAGGCAAATATGAAAGGAGAAAAAAAGAAGTACTCGACTGCTTATAGGAAAGAGTTCTCCATCCCCTGCAAATTAAGTGGTGTACTAAATACCAGCTGGTATGGGACCCAAAAAAAGAGATGAGAACAGCTTGTCTTGTACAAGCCCTACAGCTCTCTGTGTTCTTGGCAAGTACTTTTTTTTCCACCTGGGTATCTCAGCCATGAATTGCTTAAAGGGTAGAGGGTGGGCATAGGGGGGCAGATCCATAGCATGGCATGGGGAAGGTGGCAATTACCTGCTACCAAGTCCAGAATTCAGCCCTTTAGAATTCTTCCTCTGCTGTTACCCCACTCTGAAGGCAGGAGTAGCATCCTCATCCTGGTAGTCATCAGGCCTGAACAAGAAAAACAACTATAACTAGTAAAGTAAGTGGCGTTCCTTCTTAGGAGACATAATAAAAATGAAAACTTAAGGAGTAAAAGCAGAATCAGTGAGGATGATGTTACATGTGATGAGGTAGCAGAGATGGAAGGTTGAGAAAGGCAATTATAGTAGTAAAACAGCTGGGAACTAAACCCAAATAAATGAAGATAATCCCTCTTCCAGCAAGTACTGATTGAAAGGGAACAGCCCCACTTTTCCTCTTAGTGAAGAATTTGAAAACTGAGAGTTTTCAGTGAAAAATAAACTCTGGAGAGGACACTCTACAGAAGGATCTATTTTACTGTCTGTGCTGGGGATGAAGCTGACTAATGAATTTAATACGTGAATTTTTCCAATATGAAATCTTTTGCCCAACTTGCAATTTCCAAAATTTCTAACCTGTTTCAGTGTGATATAAACACTTTTAAAAAGCAAATATACAAAGACACACTTTGTGAACGCTTATTAACAACAATCAGGAAAGAACTATTCTGAGTTTAAATTTTTGGCAAACAGATACCAGTGCTTTAACATAGTTTTGGTTATGGACATGATGCATGCAGAAATATGCCTACAGAAAAAAAAGAGGTGCTTGGAAAAGGCATGTTTTATCTTTCTGTTTACAAGGGAGTGTCCTTACCTGGTTAGTGGACTATCCCCTGCCAATACGAGGATTTTCCATAAAGTAGAGAGTTTTTGTCAAATATAAAATTCCTTTTCGCAGACAATAAACCCCCGGGACTTCACAAAGGAGGTGAACAAACAATTGGACAGATTCCATAATCAGGAAGTCTTGGCTAATAGTCTTTTCCAGCCCTCCATCATTCCAGTTTGCCTTATTGTGCCAATTTCCCTCTAATAATTCCTTCTCCTCTTCTGTGCCAACACACTCCCTGTACATTCCTTATCTCTGTGGTATCCAGCTCCCACATGGACATTTATCCACCATCGCCCGGTTTGGAATGTTTTGGGGTGGTTTGGAGTGTGTATTAGTTTAACTGCACCCATTTTTCTGGCAATGGCTACTGAACCTGGGACCCCCAGGCTTGGGTATGAAACCCGTTCTTCCACCATGCCTTTCAAAAATACCCACAAATTTCATATATAGGGATCTCTTCTCTCTGCAGCTCAGTTCTTCCCCCCCGAGCTAAAAAGCACTAACCTCTGGAGGTATGTTCAGCTGGACATAGTTATCTTTAACATTTTTTTCCCCAGTATCTACTTCCCGTGGTGCATTTCTCAGCCTTCTGACCTCCTTTTTTATATCTTTCCAGCCTTGAAGGGCCAAACCCGCTGCTGCTGAAGGATGGAGCAGGCTCATATAGCCCTATAATGGATTTGTGTCACCTTCCATCAGCCTTAAATCCAACCTGTCAAGTCTAAAAACGCGCCCAGGTTCAGTATTTCAATTACAGTCTCCCCAGAGAGGCACAATCTGGGGAGCAGCTTCTGCCAGGTTTACTACATGATGCCACAAATAATGGCCAGCACTCGAGCAGCTTTTATATTTTTCACAGAATATTGCAAACTTGATACTTGATGTCTAAAGACACAGACATTTATAGAAGTTTGCCGTATTCCTCGGAAATGCCTTTCAAGGTTTTGTACAGGTTACGAAGAAGCTTTCGAACCTTATCCCCTTAAAAATCTTAAGAAATCTTCTGATGACAAGCACCAGTCATAAAATCTTACGACAACCAGTGAAAAAGAAAAATACACTGTACAACATCCTCTTTTAGTCCTGAGAGCAGAAATTTTTAGTAAAACCAACAGGAGACCCACAGTAAAAGCAATTTGCTTTGATAAAGTAGGTATTTTTAATGACTCTTCTATGGTACTGATAATCTATGCTTAAATAAACATGGGAGCCATTTGTGATTCTCAGATTATTTGTGCTCCTTCACAGAGCAAGGCTCTGCACAGTCCTGTGTAGCGTTGTAAGAACCTGGTATTCCCTGGTCCCTAGGTCAGAGCAGGGGAAGGAGCCAGCACCTTGGATTTTGCCAGGCTTCCTTTCAAGAGATTAGAAATTTCCAGTGAAAAATTGCCATTATCTTTATTAAAAATCACTGCAACCAGGGAAGTTAAATCATGATTAAATAATGACAACGTGCTGAGGGAATGGTTGCTCAGGCCTATAAAACTAAAAGACAGAGTAATTTATTATATTTTTTTTTGCTTTGCCACTGTTTCGCAAGGGAGTCGTAAACCACCTGTAATGAGGCTGCCTGGTGGTTAATTAGTAAGAGAACCACAACCAGCTCCCAGCTGGTTTCTTGCTCAGGAGGATGGAAGAAGCTGGGAGCATTTGCAAGGTGATGTACATGTAACCCATGGGAGGCATGGGTTGGAAAGGAGAGAACAGCCTCACAAAAGGCAATTTACTTTGCCAGTAACTCCCTGAGTCTCCAGGAGTATTTACACCATCTGTTTGTGTTTTACAATGAGAGTTTTCTGTCTCTTAGGGCTCACCCCAGCACCACAGTGTCACTTGTTCCTGGTAGTGAAATCGCAGTGTGTTGTCCTAGATCGGATGTGACACCCCAGATTCACTGTTACACGAGTCTGTGGCACACAAGAGTGAAGAAGACATTCGCTTAAAGTAAGTATTTTGTTATTATGATCATGTGCAAAGTGTTCCTTCACATGAAATACTGCAGGGGGAGAGATGTCCTTCCAGGAGGACCCATGTTCTGCAGTCTCCTCCTCCGCTACAAGGAGGAAACAGAGGTCTCAGCTGAGGCTTGAAGCTAGGTAGAGGGACACTTGTCACTTAAATGACACTTGGTGTCATTTAAGGAGCTCTGGCATATCCCAGGTAAAATCAGCTGTATGTAGGGACGCGTGGCTGCTGGGGAAAAAGGGCTGCCTTTGGGCAGTAACTAGGAAAAAACCCAAACAAACCACACATGTTTTTAGCTTAGATGCTAAAAGGATAGAAGGAAAAGGTATAAGTTGAATGACAAATATGTCCCACTGCATATTCTTATCTTTTCAGTGATTAAAAGATTGTGATATTTCAAGACAGATGGTCAACCCTCGGCCAAAACCCATCCACTGCAAGCTAAGAACTGCTGCAATACATATCTATT
This sequence comes from Calidris pugnax, assembly GCF_001431845.1. Lineage (NCBI taxonomy): Eukaryota > Metazoa > Chordata > Aves > Charadriiformes > Scolopacidae > Calidris > Calidris pugnax. Next base: position 133,384 of record NW_015091012.1, on the reverse strand, counting down.
TAATTAGTTATCTGTACACCACGATCGGATGTGACACCCCAGATTCACTGTTACACGAGTCTGTGGCACACAAGAGTGAAGAAGACATTCGCTTAAAGTAAGTATTTTGTTATTATGATCATGTGCAAAGTGTTCCTTCACATGAAATACTGCAGGGGGAGAGATGTCCCTCCAGGAGGACCCATGTTCTGCAGCCTCCTCCTCCGCTACAAGGAGGAAACAGAGGTCTCAGCTGAGGCTTGAAGCTAGGTAGAGGGACACTTGTCACCTAAATGACACTTGGTGTCATTTAAGGAGCTCTGGCATATCCCAGGTAAAATCAGCTGTATGTAGGGACGCGTGGCTGCTGGGGAAAAAGGGCTGCCTTTGGGCAGTAACTAGGAAAAAACCCAAACAAACCACACATGTTTTTAGCTTAGATGCTAAAAGGATAGAAGGAAAAGGTATAAGTTGAATGAAAAATATGTCCCACTGCACATTCTTATCTTTTCAGTGATTAAAATATTGTGATATTTCAAGACAGATGGTCAACCCTCGGCCAAAAACCATCCACTGCAAGCTAAGAACTGCTGTAATACATAGCTATTTAATTAGTTATCTGTACGCCGCCTGTGACCTAATAAAAGTTGATTATTTCAGCAAGATCTCGACATGATCTTAATAAGTAAAATCGTAATAGAAAGAGTTTAACTCAAAATTAAATAGAAATAGTTTAATCTTAATAAATCTGGGAGGTGGAAGCTTTTGCCTGTCCCAACTGACACAAGCCATGCTTTGTCTATCCTGGGCTCTTCCAGTCAAAGGAGCAAGCAAAGAATAGCTCAATTTACATTTTTGGGGTTTGTTTGCATTTAACTAAAAAGGTGGATATTCAATCCAAAAGACCTTCTTAAAATCTTAATGATACAGTTTAAATTTCCGTAATTTTGAAAGGACACTCCAACAAGTATTTAATCAGCTACCTCTACACTGTTCACCAACCTGTCTAACTGTGCACAACGGTTGTATGTTATAAGGAAGATTTTGCCTCTAATGCAGGTATTCACAGGGTACTAAATATTTTTCCCTGTGTATCAGAGCAACTCTCCTCCTTTGCACTGTTAAAAAGTCCCACTTTCTTAATATTTTGCATTCAGCAGCTGTGCATATTTAAAATCCATGTAGTATATATACAATCCAATTATGTGGTTTCTTCAGCTCAGAGTTCCCGTCAGATATTGAAATATAGCTTTACCCAATTTTGTGTGTGTATTTTAAAAACAAGACAACGTATTTCACCTACTCCTTCTCAATTTTGTTGAGACTCGAGGATATTTGCAGAGCAGCCATCTAAAAGCTGGTGGCCACAGCCAGTTCCAGTCTTTGTCACCATGGCCAAGGGGCAAAGAGCAGCAGACTATTCCCCTCCACCTTCTGCAGTTACATAAACCAGGGCAAAGCAGATTTTAGAACAATTATGTCAATGACAGCATTTAACAATCATTTTGCACCATTTAACGTTGGCACTTACACCTTGTGCATAAGAAAATGGTCCTCCATAAGCGTCACCTCCTATAAGTAACACTCATTTTGCCTTGAAGAAGAGTGAGATGAACAGGAAAAACAATCAGAAATTTAGCAGAGAAACACATTTATACCTGTGAAAAATTTATACTTGTTGAAAATGCTTTTAACATTGAGGTCTGCGGATACAATGCAAACAAAGCAGGTAACAGGAAGAGCCACATCTGATTATGTGGGATCATTCAGGTGGTGATGGGTGTGATTCTCAGTCAGCGGTTTGGGAAAGCTTGTACTGAATTTTAGCCTGTTTTCTTTTGAGCAGGATGAAAAAACTAATCCTAAGGAAGCAGACTACAAGTCACGTTTTTGGACATCTTAAATCATCTTATGTTTCCCTGATATCTTACAGTTTTCCTACAAACCAGAGTCACCACAAAACTAAAAATTCAGCCTGGAAAAATACTCTACTTTGCTAGTTTGGATGTAGAAACATAAATTATGTTCATACCTTTATCCTGGGCGAGTGCACCGAGCACCAGGCTTTGGGTTTCGGTAGCTGGGAGAGGGCACCTGCACCACAAGGACTTTGCAGGGAATGAAGAAGGGAAACTTCATGATTGTCCCCACCCTTTGGTTCAGCCTGTGCCAGGCTTGGTTTGCCCATAGGACACTGGGCTCCAGGGTGGTGGTGCTTCCAGAGGTACCCATGGCTGATGGAAACCTCCGTGGGGATAGAGGAAGCAGCCTGGAAGAGATCTCTGTGTCATGGTGGTTCTTTTCTTCCACCTTTCCCCTCTGATAACAGGTTTTGGATGCGTTTGCTATCTCTTTCTCTCATGCCAAGACAGGGATGTACCACAAATCAGAAATAAGAGGCAGAGGGTGGCGGAAGGAGTGGAAATTCTTAAACATTCCAGAAGTAATAATCACCCTAAAAATAGTCACTTTCTGCATGAAGGGAGGGAAAAAAGGAGAATGAGGCCAGTGTTTCTGCTAGGTTTTATTTATTAAATTTGTGCCTCTTCAGCCTCTGGCATACTATGGCCATACAGTCCCTCTTTTTAACCAACCAGTCCGGTTCCCAAGCCAGTCCTCCCCAGTTGAAAGGGTTTAATCCCAGTACAGTTGCACGCCCCCCGGGGCTGCAGCTCCGTTTCTTGCCCTTGCATTGGTCCATGCTTGCCCCCAGCCCAGATGTCACTGGGATGCCCACACTGATGGGTCCTACGGGGTCCTACGATGGGCCTCGAGGGTGGGATTTGCCCTCGAGGGGCAAATTGAAGGACTACCTTAACTCCAATACTCCTTTCCCAGTCTTCCTGCACCCAGGTTTTACAACACACGGGCAAAATCCCAAGTGGTTGTTGATTCAGGTAACGTGAATATTTGAGTAGAGCCATATGTTCATTAAATAGAAGCTTCACAGTGAATAAATAACAAAATTAATTAGTATTAATAGTATATCTATAGGTAGCCTACAGGTGATTTTCAACTGCTATTCCAGAAAGCAACTCCTTATCCCACTAAAATATTTATATATTTGTCTTCTCACTAGAAGCTTTTAACACATTTCTTCACACAGAAAAACTTTGAATAGCAAAATTGTTAAAAGGAGGTATTACGTTTAATGATTTTGTGCTTAACATCCCTAACTCATTGATTTTCCAGCGTATACTCAACATCTTCTCCTCTACTATGGTTTGCTTGAAAACAATATTTACTGCATATGCTTTTAACAATAACTTTTAAGAAATCTTTGGGTAACGACGCAATGCAAGAGTATATGCTTTATCATAGCACAATATTGAAAGGAAACCACAGAAATCTGTTCTTGAGAGCTTTTTCATGTGCAGCATCACAAGGTATCTGTTTTTTTCTTCAGTGGCATAGAGTTACCTCGTGGCATTTCTCACCTTTACCCTTCCTTTGAACTTTCAATGATTTTTCATCTTTTATTTGTTTTCTTATTTTAAGTTTCTTTAATAATGTGATGTACTCACATTTGGTTTGAATCCATTTAGTTGGAAATATCCCAGAACTGTATCATCAGTCTCTCTTATTATTTACCTGTGAAGAAAAATTTCCTTTCTCTTCTTCCAGAAGTCGTAAAACAGCTGCAGGTTAAACAAAAATAAACTTTTAGTGTATACTGTAGCTCCTCCTGATACAGTGGCCGTTATCTCCCACAGACATCCTCTCTGAGCCAGCTTTGCTTTACATCATGTCGTGGACATGTTCTTAGGACGGGTGCCCATGGAAAGGAAATCCCTGAAGATAAGAAACTGCATCAAATCAGAAAACAGCCAAACGAATGGAAAGTAACCCTAGATCTGCTTTATCTTTGTTGCAAACCAAGTCAACGTAGGACGGATGCCAACAGCCCACGTCTATTGGCAAATGAGACGGCGTTGCCTGTGAAAGGGCTCCCTGGTCCAACACAAATGCTCTTTTCTCATTTCATTCTCTATTATTTATCCCCTTGCTCCCTGTCAAAAAGCTGTTCAAACATGCTCACTTCGGGGGTGTGTTTAAGTTTAAGAAAGGCCCAGGCTGCCACCAGCTGCTTTGACAATAAGGAGCACCCCAGGCTCTGTGATCGATACCTTCACCAGAGGATGCCCAAGCTTTCTACGTTCAGAATAGAGCTCCACAAATAAACACTTAGAAGACTTTTCTGCCTATAAATTACCATGACTGTTATTTGTTTTTCATTTTTAAACAAGTTCTATTCAGGAACACAAACCAGAAAAACGTAGTTCTTCTGCTGGCAGGAAGGAAACATCAAAATAATCACATTTCTTTAATATAACTTCAGGTTTTTGACCCCCCCCAAAACCCATATGCTATTGGCGTACACCTTTTCCTTACCTTAGCCAGCACTGGTGGGAGAGAAGGCAGAACATACCACTGTCCAGGTATATTTAGAGCAAGCAGCTTCCCAACAACGGCAAAGAAATTTCCTGGGATTTGGGAGTTATCCCAAGACCGCAGCATCAGGAATATTTAGTATGCCCTGTTAACCTCTGCCTTCATGTCTCATTTTAAACTCCCTTTATGCATAAATTTTGTAATGAGATTGTTATAGCTCCTAGAAAATTAATCTATAGCTCCTTAATTCTCTCTACTTGGGGCCTTAGCTGTTTCAGTGCCTCTCTTCTGTGTCAATTATTATAATCATTACTGATTTTGGCTACCCACAAAGGAGCCTTACCAGCTTTGTGATGCTTTCCTTCTCACTTCTCAAACACAGACAAGACAGTGCCCAAATCCTCTCCTTATTTTCCTCCTTATTGTGATATTTCTTTGCCTTAGAAAAGCCTGCCCTCATTAAAAGGTGCAACTGCACAGAGAGGTATCAGCCATGAACAGACAACCAATAAAAATGTTCAGAAAACCAGTTTATCTCAGCTCAGTCTGGTTCTTGAGCTGCTCTGGACTCGCTACACTGCACAAGAGTGCTCAGTGGCATAAAATGTGTGTAATAAAGTCCAGACATAACTAAGTCTACAGAGGTTAGATGTAGTGCAGGTGTTCCAGTGGTCAGGGAAGTACTCTCAACATCCAAACCAACTTGTTTTTCTAGCCACACTCCAGTAAAGTTTATGCAGCACTGTGGAAAAAGTGTAGTTTACTGTAACTGCAGTGTGGCTACAAAAATAAGGATTTTTTATTTTTAAACTTTCAAAGCCCTTTTCTACTGTCGAATACTTTCACTGGGGAGCAATAAATCAGGTATCTTTTGAGAATCTTCCCTGCTTTTACTCAGAGTAAAGAAGTTGCAGATTTACAATTAAATAAATAAAATATTTGGCACAAGACACAAAAATAACCTCTTAATCAACAGTCTGGCCTATGGTGATGCTCGGCGTGCGCTAACAATAGCTCCTGGCAAACTCGTGCTCCAGTTCCTGGAGCTCCTGCCAGAGCCTGGCTGGGAGATAGATCTTCACTGCTACTGCTGTCTCGATGGAATCCAGCAAAGAGCCAAAGCTTTACTCTCTGTACAAATACCTTAAGACCAAAGAACCACACTGAATTGCCAGGGACTGTGGAAGAGACAAAGAACATAAAAGGGGGAGAGAAATCCCTGCCAAGCTGAAGGACTCATACGGCAAACGCTATGGGGACATTTGGGGTTCATCCCTTTCACACCTGTGAAGGGTGTGAAATCCCTTTCAGACCCATCTCTCAAGAGTGGAGAGATAGTCTGCAATGTGTTGCTCCCAGAAATGTCCCCCCTGAATGAAAAGGGTTATGAAGCCTTGGAATGGGCTGCCCAGGGAAGTGGCTGAGGCACCATCCCTGGAGGTATTTAAAAGCCGGGTTGACATAGTGCTTAGAGACATGGGTTAGTGATGGTTTTTGTCAGAGTTAGGTTGATGGTTGGACTTGAGGATCTGAAAGGTCCCTTCCAACCCAGGCAATTTTATGATTCTATGATTCTATCTACGACTGCTTTCAAAAAGATTGTGCAAAACCAAGTCCCGGGCTAGAAGCAGAGTGAAGCAACCCTCAGGTGTCCCATCTGGCTACCAGGCTCCCCCTGAGGCAACCAGATTTCCCCCCGGCTTCCACGGGGCTGCAGCTGGCTCTGCTGGCAGGATTTCATGGGCAGTGACAAACCCTCAGTTTACGCCTCATTTCACCAGCATATGCTCAGACGTAACTGGATTTAAAAAGTAAATGTGGGTTTTCACTAAACTTCAACTTACCAGCTCGTGGTGGAGCACGGTGGCTTTGCTCCTCCATTTTTTCCTGCTTGCTGATGGCATGAATGTGTGGGGCATCTCTCAAGGCTTTTATAAAATCAGGATTCTAACGAGAACATGTGAGTCACATCTAGACTGACATAAAAATGAAACCGTGCCACTCCTGTCACCAGAATGATGCCTGGCTGACACTCTTTGATCCACGGTACACTCACGTGGCCTTTAGGCTAAAACAGCACACACAAAAGCCTGCACAGCCATAATCTGAACTTCTATAGATACATATAACACGAAACCTCTTGAATCCTAACTGTATAACATTGCCGTGAAGCTGTATTTTAACCACCCAAAGTGTCACATTTACTTCAGTAGAAGTAGTAGAGGGCATTACCCAGCGTTGGGTCCCAAAATCTGTACAT
>NW_015091012.1:76784-126088 GCF_001431845.1 Calidris pugnax | reverse complement strand
GATAACCCTTTCAGTAAAGAAATGTTTCCTAATATCCAACCTGAACTTCCCCTGGCGCAACTTGAAGCCGTTACCCCTTGTCCTATCATCTGTAACTTGGGAGAAGAGACCGACCCCCGTCTCTCTACAGCCTCCTTTCAGGTACTTGTACAGAGCGATAAGGTCTCCCCTCAGTCTCCTCTTCCCCAGACTGAACAACCCCAGTTCCCTCAGCCTCTCCTCGTAAGACTTGTGCTCCAGACCCCTCACCAGCTTCGTTGCCCTTCTCTGGACCCATTCCAGCACCTCAATGTCCCTCTTGTGGTAGGGGGCCCAAAATTGGACACAGTACTCGAGGTGGGGCCTCACCAGTGCCGAGTACAGGGGGACGATCACCTCTCGGGCTCTACTCGCCACACTGTTCTTGATACAGGCCAGGATGCTGTTGGCCTTCTTGGCCACCTGGGCACACTGCTGGCTCATGTTCAGCCCACAGGCCACCAACACCCCCAGGTCCTTTTCTGCCAGGCAGCTCTCCAGCCACTCTGCCCCCAGCCTGTAGCGCTGCTTGGGGTTGTTGTGACCGAAGTCAGGTTGGATATTAGGAAAAATTTCTTCACTGAAAGGTTTATCAAGCATTGGAATGGGCTGCCCAGGGAAGTGGTGGAGGCACCAACCCTGGAGATATTCAAAAGACAAGTTGACGTGGTGCTCAGGAATACGGTTTAGTGGTGGGTTTTCGTTTGTATTTCTTTTTTTTTTGGTTGTTTGTTGTTGTTGTTGTTGTTTTTGTGGGTTTGTTTTGGTTTGGTTTTTTGGTTTTTTGGGGTTTTTTTGTCAGAGTTAGATTGATGGTTGGATTAGATAGTCTTAAAGGTCCCTTCCAACCTAGGCAATTCTGTGATTCTGGCGGATAAAAATGGAAGTTGACAGTGTTACAGTGCTATAGGGATATTGGGTGATATTTGAAGGCCTTCATTTGTACATCCAAGGCTTACACTTGCAGTTATTCCTGCACACATTTCTTTCACCAAGTCACAGAATGGTTGAAGTTGGAAGGGACCACTGGAGATCATCTGCTCCAATGTCCCTGCTCAAGCAGTGTCACATTTCTATATATTGAGCATTTTTTACTCTTCCATTAGAACTCAGTGCAATTTTTACGGAGTTAGACACAACTACCTGCCTGTCCTGGCTTTGACGTGAAATTGGAAAGATTTGGGTACACTGCTTGGCTATGCTTTTCCTAAATGTACTCCCTACACATTAGAGAAAAGTTATGCAAAAAGTGAGCCCCTGGACACAAATATTTTTGAAAGTCTGTATGCCCACCTGCACAGCATGTGCTTGCTTTCGTTTTGTTTTTTTTTTCTGTGTTCCAATTATCCTGCACTTCAGAAAAAAAATAATCTAAATATTGACTTCATCTTAGCAAACTCAACACAAGGCTAAAACTGATTAAGGGACCGTCCCTACAGAAGGATAAAGGTATTTTCAACTGAGTTCCTCTGCCTCAAGTTTTTTCCTTCTTGTAACAACTTCCTGATTGTTTGGCTATTCAGGTTAAATCTGTTCTTGATTTTGATGAGGATGGCCAATTTAATGTAATATCACTAATAAGGGAAGGGAAAGGAAAGAGTCCTAATCTTAGCTTTGATGAATATGCCCTAGTCATTTGAAATAGGAAACTATGATTAAAAGGAAGAACTAAGAACTCCCAGTGAGCTCATTCTTTGACTATGTTCTTTAAGTTGCAAGTATTGTTCCTTATTCCTGTAAGATAAAGGGGAACAGTATTTTCCAGAAAGAATATTTTTTTTTTAAAAAAAGAAGCCTATCCTCTCTTGATAAAATTTCTGTGTGCTTTTCATCATTTTAACTTATCCTCTGACAAATACCCAGTGAAAGACAGGTTACACAGCCGCTACCGGCCAGCAGTTGCAAAGGTCAAGAAGTTTAACCAAAATTGGTGAATAGTGGCATGTACTGTCAATAACTACTTAACCAGAAGGTCTGCGGTGGGACAAATATTAGAAAAAATAGGGTGAGGAGAATGAGGCAAAAGTCCCTTCCAAGGAAGTATCTAATCAGTAGTATCTCCTATCAGCTCTGTCAGGCTGGCCTAAAATCTCAGTAGGAGATAAGTCAGTAAGATGAGACAATCTCCTCTTCCGAGCAGAAAAGCTCAAAAAAGTAAAATTAAGTCTTGAATTTGTACTCTCTAAAGGAGCTCAAGAAGCAATATCTATTTTTCAGCATCTCCTCCAGGCATAATACTATGTGCACCAGTAGTTCTTCATAAACACACTTCAACACTAAAAATGACAGCTTTTCCCAGCTGTCTTGTTAAAATACCAGTAGACATTCACAAGAAATAATAACTTACTGGGGAATTATTTTTTATCTTATAGGTTTTATCATCAATAGAATTGGGAAAGGGAAACTATAGAATTTAAACCTTCCAAAGTGCACAAAGACACAAAGGCACAAAGCCAAACGTAATTTTTTTTTGGCCCAATACTAAAGATATCTCTAAGACACAAGACCAACAGAAAAGCAAGAGATATTGGAAGAGAACTCACACAACTTTAGGTAGTCTAAATATTTAAGAAGTTAGATTCTTGAGGCTTCCTTATGCAGTCAATCAGTTTTGCCCTTCAGAGTGATGCAGAGAAGAAACCTGATTTAGGGATTTTGAACCATCCATCCATACCTCAGGATATCCATATATCCTGAGATATAAGTCCCTGGTAACGGAGGCATCCAGGGAAAAACAGCTTTTTATTAACTCAGTCACCTCATCTGGACACATACAGTTACTTTCTGATCAGTCCCAGACACACTGAAAGACTTCATCCTCCTGTGACTGATCCCAAGTGCTAATCAAAGCTCCAAATTTTCTGTTCTCTTTAAATACTTCTAAAACTCAAGTTGGGTGAAAGGGCTGATAAAACACTCTCATAGTTTCTTATTATATGTAAATGTAATATGGCTGTGCAACAGCCTGAAGACATAAAACCAGCTACTTGTTCATATACAGTGAAGTACAGAAAAATCACATTTCTTTCATGGCACAGTTGCCCCCTTTTCAACACTTAGACTTACCGACCATTCTGCATTATCTGTTTTTGAACATCTCACGTTCACTGGTAGTTTAAGCACAAGCTCATTGTAGGAGAGACCCTCTGATCTGGACCATTTGAATTTGTTCATTGCATCCATAAAAGACAGGTTTTTATACTGCTTGGGACTCTTTATAATGAAAGGCCAAGTCCTAAAGAAAAAGAATTAAATAAATAGGTGTTAAAACATAGATAAATGCCATCAAGTTGGAACTGATGAGGAAAAGCTTTTGGAGAATTTACTCAGAAAAATAAATGTACTATTAATATGTATATTATGCCTGACTCACATTCTCAGCTAAGTTCTCTGCTACTGAAAACTGATGCAGTTTCATTGATTTTAACAGAATTACAAAAGTTTGCCAGCAGTTTAGGACTTGCTGCCAGATGCTTTTAGAAATGAAGGACTTTGACTTAAGAAAAAGAATTATACTGCTCTTCTCTGACCTACAAACTGAATACACAGGCAATACAAAACAGATCCTCTGTTGTAACTTCTCCAAAAAAAAAAAAAAAAAAAAAAAAAAAAAAAAAAAAAAAAAAAAAAAAGAAAACAAAAAAGAAGCACCACACCCTCTACTAAAGCTTGGCAGAATGTGGTGTAAAGAAAAGTTTGCCCTCAGAAAGCTGCTTCCAGATGGCTCTGCCAAGCTGTGGTCATAACTCAGATAACAGGTCAAAACTCAGCCCAGCACTGGAGCTGCTCCAGCGTGCGTTGGTTGGCAGCAGTGCCAGAAGATCAAATGAGAAGAACCATGGACTCTGCCTTTTGTCATGTCCCTACATGCTGGCTTCAAGGGGACTTTTCACCCGTGGTGGGATAGAGACCTGCCATGCTCCTATGAGAGATCTTCCTCTTTGCCCGTGTGTAGGAATCCTCCCCGTGAAAAAGTGAGGCCAATCCTGGTCCTCACCAGCCACAGGCGTGGAAAGGGAAGGAATGAGATTCCTCCTCTTTCATTTAGTAAAGAAAACTCAAGAATAATAACAAAGGAGGGAAAAAAGGAACCGCTAAAGGAAATCTTCTCTGTGGTTCTTTCTTTCTCCCTGTTTGACTCTACGGGGATGAATGAAAACGTGGTGGAGAGGCCAAGTTTTTACAAACAGCAACTCCAATACAGCCAGTGGAAGAATTAAAATAGCTAAAACTTTATCTAATTAATACAACACAATTAATACTTTGGTTGGAGCATGAGCTATCTTTTCAAAGCACGTTAGACTGATCTGTGTTATCTTGCAGTCGGCTGTCTCCCACTTGCTTTGGGTAAAGCGCTGCCTATGCCAAACTTCTGCTCTACCCAACACCGAAGCACGGAGGACTTAATTTAGATCAAGCTCCTAATTTATACTATTGCGGCCCAATCGCTTTCATCTCAGCTCCTCGTGATTTTTACCACTGTCTGTGCCACTAGACTGAGGGGAAAGAAAAAAACAGAGTTTTAAAGTGAGCCACAGTGCCTTCCTTCCTGCTTCCCGTTTGCCTTCATGTGTAAGTCAAGCCAGACTTTAGAGGAGTCAGAGGAGCAATTCCTGTACAAGACCGACACGAGAGAGATGAGTATCAGGTCACATATCCTTAGGCTGACAGAGCTTAATGAAACAAGAATTGTGGATTAGGTCATAAATACTAGAGGCATTAATAATCTCTTCTTCTAATTACTATTCCATTTGCGGCAGACAGTCTGCATACTTACTCTATTCAAAACATCTTTATTTCCCCAGGCCAAATGTGCATTTTTTTCTTTAAGTACAGTTATCATGAATGAACACTCAAGAGAGCGTACATTTGTTAGAATATTTTCTTTCTAAGCTCAGAAAGACTCTTTTAGCTAAGGCTAATTTAGAACTGTGTTCTCCCTGTATTAAGAGATTTTAAATAGAAATAGTGTGGAAAATGAAGTAGACATTGATTGCATTGTGGCTTTCTTCAGACTCTTCTGACTTGGATATGAATTTCAGAACTAATACCAGTAAGCCTCTATGTCAAATTACTTTGCAATAATAGTTTTATACGGTTTTGTTAAGATAAACTGTACAAGGAAATACAACTACCAAAATTTAAACGTGATGACACACTATTAGTCTACCGATTTTATTTTTAACTCTTACTACTACCTTAGTTTAATGCAACTAACTATACAAATATAATTCCCCTTTCACCACTACTAGTGCATTCTACTCTATTGTTTGATTACTTTTCTGCATTTAATTCATTTGGGAACTTTCCTCTTCAGATTATTCTCACTCTGTTTACAATTGCTTCCACTGCTATTGAGATGCTTTAATTTTAAGCACTGTAAGGAACACTTCGAAACTGAAAAATACTATTTATTGATTTTTAGATATTCACATGCATTTATCCCATTTATAGTGGGCTTCCTCCCACCTCCTACCAAAATTTAAATTTTATGTTATGTTAGATTCTGGAAATGACTCTTGTTCTTAGTGAGTGATATCATTGCATAGCTCATCCCATTGAAATTCAAAGGCAGAAAAACCAGATCCAACAACACACTGGGAAGCATTTTGTTCTTTGACGAGGACTCTCATGATGAAGGACAGCAAGACTTCTGCTGACTTAACAAAGAAACCGTAACACCTTGTTTAAAATCCACCAGCTCTGTGCTTTTCCCCAGGGGTCAGATGCCAGCTGAATTGCATAGCCCTTCGTGGTGGTTATTACAGATCCTGAGTCGCCTAAATGGTTAACAGCCTCCACTCCTTGCCATGCACAGAGGGGCTATTTACTATTTCTGGAGCACTGAAGCAGACAGATCTCACAACAAAATGATATTACCTCTTTTGAGCTGAGCAGCAGACCAATATTCAGATTCTTGTGGGTCATTTTTATTAGGAAGAAATATTGATGAATTATCTAGGAGGGGTTTCTTTCTAACATGGATTTACATCTCAAAAATACGCAGTGTCCTGCATCCCTGGATGGTAGGTGCCCAAGACTCAGGACGCAGTGTCTTTGCACAGAATTGCAAGCCCCTGCATCCAACAGTTCACCTAAAAAGATCTGTTCTTCCTCTTGGCCAGATTCTGACCACGGGTTCCATATCTGTTCTTCCTCTTGGCCAGATTCTGACCATTGGTCCATGTTTTCCTCTCTACTCACCTTGCATCCTCTGGCTTGTTATTCTTCCAAAGCCTCCATTCTCTATTTCTTTCCATCATGGTGCTTATCTATGGTTTATCTTTTACTATGAACAATTTAATATTGTCTCAATCCCTCCATTTCCTTTCTAACTTACAACTTCTTCCCCTTTTGTGTATTTTCATCAGTGTCACCGAGATAACATTAAGCTCTATATGCGAGGAACAGTTTCAGGACCTGGTTGTACCGATTGACTTCAGCAGAATTTCTGTTAATAAATCTACTCAGGGTAATTCAATACTCAAGCTCCCAACCGATTGACTTCAGCAGAATTTCTGTTAATAGACCTACTCAGGGTAATTCAATACTCCTTTTTCAAAATTATCTCTATATATGTGAAACATTGATATGTTTTGATAAATTGATAGATTTGAAACATTGACATGACATTGATATGTAGTCTTTTTAGAGATGTTTGCAGTGAAAAAAACCACTGCTGTGAGAAATACTATTTCTTTCACAGAAGAAACCGCTCTTTTATTAAAAAGAAATAAAGATGTAAAATAATTTGGCAGGAGAAACAAGTGGCAGCACAGCGTATTGACCAAGAAGAAGTGGCATGAGTGACCCTGCAACATGTTGAGCTACCAGAAAGAAATAAAGGTTGTATAAAAATGACCTTGTGTAATCCCACAGACAGAAATAGAGGTGCTACACAGATTCATAAACATTTTACTTGCCTGACTGGTCTATAGATTTCCTTCACACCGATGAACTGGAGCTGTTCCATTATGTCTGGAATACTTGCGCATCGGGTGAGGTTGATTCTCGGGTAGTAGAGCAGGTACGAGAGACACATTTCATTCCTGGTGCTCAGACCACCCTGAAAATGGGATTATTTTTTTTCCTTTAATCAAGATAGCATTGGAATCCCGCAGATAAAAACAGTGATTAGCATTTATATGCTAATGAAATGTGTGTCGGGAGGCCCAATTAAATGGGTTTACTTTGCACATTAGGCTATCAAACAGCAAGAAGTTATTACATAATTAATTAAAAAATACACTGCAAGCTCAAGCAATAGCTTCTGAGCTTAAAAACATGTCAGAAACAACAATTATCAATAAAACAAGACTCCTATTATGTTGAAGAGTACTGTCTGGATTCAGGCTTATTTTCAGCTGTCTCCAAGTTACTTATACCTCCTGTGTTTCAGAAAAAAGACCTTCAAAGTGGAGCAGATGTAGAAAATCTGGTAGGATAATTAGTCTGTTTAATAAGAAATTAAATGAGCGTTGCCTAGTAAAATTGAGGCTGGGATGGAATATGTATCTATAAGGATTCTCTTTGTAAGTATATATGCAGAGTATGAAAAGAATAAGAAATAAAGGACTTATTTAAGTTAATAGAAAATGTTGACTCAAGAACAAATGAGCACTAACTATAAAATAATTAATTACAGTAAGCAGAATAAACAGACTCTTAAACAGTCCTCCATTGAGAGTGATGGGGCAAAGAACTAATTTAAAATTATTCTTGGGAAATACAGACAAGATTGTGAGTTGCACATTCCTAAAACCCATGTGAGAACTGTTCCACAAATCCCATAGGAATAGGAATGGAGAAAAAAAAATATATGAACCAAGGGCCAAGAGCTACTGTGGTCACCACAGAGGACAAGAAGACAAAAACTCAAAAGCCTTCATTCTCACTCTTGTGCTTTTCTTTATGCACCTACTGCATGCACCTACATGCCAGCCATGGAGGAGAGGGAGAGGCATCATCACAGGGAGAGGTATCCAGGATGCCAGGACCAAGTCTTCCTTGCTCAAGAGAAGCCCCTCAGGTCTCACCTCTGGAGGTCTGGATCCAGCCTCTCCCAGGGAAGTGGGATCAGCCCCTGCCAAAGGCTGGGTGCTGACAGCCATGTCCCTCCCATAAATGCACCGGGTCTGGCATCACTCTCTGGTTTCACAGCCAGCTGGCACACTCCAGCTCATGTCCCAACAACCAAATTTGCTCCACCTCCAAAACCCAGTGGCCACATCGCTATGGCCTCTGCTGACCTACAAAGCTGTGTCTGGGAGATCACGCGCTGCCATGGGCAAAGACTGAGCTGGACCACCCTGATCCCGAAGGGGATGCTCACCCCCTGGACATGGCCCTGCCTTGTCCTCTGCTGAAAGGGTGTGAGGGTATGGCGTGGGCTCCTCCTAAGCCATCCCAGGGGCAGCAGATCTCCTGGAAGGTCCCTGAGGCTGGAAAACCCACCACGTGAGAAAGGGAATGGGAAGAGGCTCACTCATCCTTCTCCTCCCAGCCCCAAATCCTGCCTTCCTCCTGGATTGTATGTTACAAAAGCAATTGGTCCCATCTTGGTCATGGCATCAGTAAAAATCAGTATTTAAAAACTGGCAATTACAACTTTGGGGAAAAATGTGTAACACGTTCATTAAAAAATAATTCATTAGAATGTGCAGGATTTGCATGTTAACACATGTTATGAAGAAAGCACTCCTTACACTAGCGTAGTTTGATTTTTAAAGATCTTTCATGAGCTGGCTTGCTTTTTTTTTTCTAAACTAGTTATTTGAATGCTTTATGGAAGAGATCAGACCGCGATCATAATAGCCCTGATGACTTTGAAACCTAAGAATCTATGAAAGGAAAGATAATACATAATTACATGCACAAAGGCATTGGCAAGTAAGTTCACACGTTTTAATAGCATTTTATGAAAAAGGTTTTAGCGGCCAATATTATCTGTGTACTTATTTTGATCCATTCAAACTTGTCTTACCCATGTCATGTGCGTTCGGTCCACGGTACTGTAGTGACACTCTGTGATTAAATTATCCCCCTGAAACACAAGATTTAGGAAGTTCACAGTTCTGAAGTTCATCAGCACCAGCTTCAGGTAAGCACAGATGACAGCAACCACTTAAGAAACAAAAATCAGAGCAGTGGATACGGCTTTTTGAAAGAGCAAAGGATTAGGTAATAGGCATATGGTAAGGCTTTGGCACCGAGCAGTCATATTATCCCACATCCTCAGGGATCCCCCATGGATTTAAAACGGAGTCTTATTACTAGTCTGGTCTGCTTTTCTAAAATAGCAATGGAGGTGCCCAGTTATAATCCTATTTTCAGGAGAATTATCTATGTAGACGATGTATCCACGTGAGTCTTGCTCCAAAACTCACCCAGTTTTGGGTTGGACAGCTTTCCCCAGGTTAATTTATCCTGCCAACTTCAGCAGAAATACGTGCCAAATGAGGAAAAGGAGGTTTTCCACATCACAATAACAACTATTTATCTGCCAAGCCTGGGAGTAGAGGAGTGGCAGGCAAAGACTTAACTACATTGACAGATATGTATGGGAAAGGCTGATTACTTACCTTCTCAAGTACCTACAATTAACTTCTTGCTGTCTTTACAAACTGATCTACAGTTTGGTAGTACCTTTATTCCCTGTACCTGACCAAATACAAATCTCAAAATCCCCACGATAAAAAAGCGGGAATTGAATTATTGAAGAACATAGCCAGATGGTCAAAAATGTGATATTTTTGAGCAACTTCATATCGCAAAGATGGCAGAGGTTTATTTGTTTTGGTTAGATTTTTTTGGTTAATTGGAAGAGCTGGCAGAAGAAGAGAATAACGAGAACGTCTATGGAAATTTTTAACATTAATAATTAATTGATCAGGTTGTGGTCTGAATTACACCAGAATGGTGTATGTAAAACTGTACTGGTATTTTTTGCATAAGATGAAAACAATAAAAGGCATGAAAAAGGCTCACTTCAGAGAAAGAATTCCTGCTTCTACTCGAGTTGTCTTTTTTAAGTTGCTGATACCATCAAATACCTCTTTTAGTCTTTCTGCTGTCTACACCCTTTTGTTCTTGAATTTTAAGAGGCCTTTCTCTATAATCTGCATGGATTTTCCTAAAAATATTACAGGCTTTCTCTGCAAACCTGTCATCTTCTGCCAGCCCTCTTCCTAAACCCTTCAGCACTTCTTTCCTGGAGGAGGTAACACCAGTTTGTCTTTGAAGTCACTGTGGACTACAAGCAGTTGGACTTCAAAGAGCAAATCCTGCACCTGAACGTCCATGTTTTGCTGTAGAAATTAAATTAGAAAAATAGCATTTTAGCTTCTTGCCTTTAAAGGACAAATATCAAAGTATCCCAGTGTGGGAGAAGAGACATAGGAGAAGGGACTTGAAGTCTGGAAGTTTAAACCGTGGGGGTCCTGACCATATTTGAAGTTCAGCCATTCCAAAGGTCTTTCCAGCTCCCTTCCCTTACAGGCTTCAATCATAAAAAAAGAAATCAAATTGTTTTCTATTTTGCATCTGACCAGTTCCAGCTCCCTTCCCTTACAGGCTTCAATCGTAAAAAAAGAAATCCAGTTTTCTATTTTGCATCTGACCAATTCCATCAAGTAATGGGCTTGTTCACATGCTCCCAGACAGGAGCTCCAGCTGCTCTGCTGCTCAGGTCTGGAGCATCCAACTTTTGCAGCACTAACATTCTGTCCTCAGGCCAAAGCTTGAAAAATAGATGCCAGCTGGAACTAACAAAGGTTGAGTGAATAATTTTTAAATGAGTGATGCAACCAAAAAAAAATGTAGATTTTTTTCATGCAATACCTATGGATAGCAACTGCTTTATAACTTAATTGCAGTTGGGATTTTTCTAAAAGATAAATTACATGTTTCTCACAAGAACAGCAGATGGAATTGCATTATTTCTTCTTCTGAAGGACTTTGTTTATTCACTGAAACCTTATGTGGAACATGAGCATAGAGTTTTACTCCCAACAACAAATAAAAATGTGAAACAAACAGAGGGCTTGGCTGATTTGTAGACACATGTTTGCAAGGCTGGATACTTGCTGTGCACAAATACTCAGGATGTGCTACTTGGCTCCAACGGCTCCATAAAGCCACGCAGTGGTGCTTCCATTTTTCAGCTGGCTGGATGCACAAAGATGGCACAACCAGGCACATGTGTGATTTTATAATGTGCTTTGTTTAAGTATTTCAAAGAATCATAGAATCTTTTAGGTTGGAAAAGACCTTTAAGATCACCAAGTCCAACCGTTAATCTAGCACTGCCAAGTCCACCACTAAACCATGGCCCTCAGCACATCTTTGAAATACCTCCTGGGGTGGTGACTCAACCACTTCCTTGGGCAGCCTGTTCCAGTGCTTTACAACCACGGCCAAGTACACAGGGATGCTCACTTCCCTAGTCCTGCTGGCCACACTGTTCCTGACACAGGCCAGGATGCTGTTGGCCACCTTGGCCACCTGGGCACACTGCTGGCTCATGTTCTGTTGACAATTGACCAACACCCCCAGGTCCTTTTCTGCCGGGCAGCTCCAGTCCCTCTGCCCCCAGCCTGTAGCGCTGCAGGGGGTCGTTGTGACCCAAGTGCAGGACCTAGCATTTGACCTTGTTGAACCTCATCCCATTGGCCTCAGACCATCCATCCAGCCTTTCCAGATCCCTGTGTAGAGCCTTTCTACCCCTCAAGCAGGTCAACAGTCCCACCCAACTTGGTGCCATCTGCAAGCCTACTGAGGGTACTCTCCATCTCCTCTTCCAGGTCACTGATGAAGATACTAAATAGAACTGACCCCAGTACCGAGCCCCAGGGAACACCACTTGTGACTGGCCACCAACTGGATTCACCACAACTCTTTGGGCCTGGCTATCCAGCCAGTTTTTTACCCACAAAAGAGTATGCCTGTCCAAGCCATGAGCAGCCAGTTTCTCCAGGGGAATGTGGTGGGAAATGGTGTCAAAGTCTTTGCTAAAGTCTAGCCTACCACAACAGAAAAGTTCAAATCAAGTAGTAGACACCTAACACACCCAATGAACAGCTTGAATTGATGGGCCAGCCTGTTCCATAGTGTCTCCTGAGACACTGCAACTTTAAAGCATTAGTCCCCCTGCAATGAGTGAAAAAATTAACAAAACATTCAAGACTTCTGCAGCAAAATTAATCCTAAATGTGAGTAAATGTCAGGCACACGATCTTTTAAACACTTTCAGAGAAAGAATGAAGAGTGTCGTACCGGCAAGATGGTTCTTTCTTCTTTCAGATACTGAAACTCCTGGAAGTTGAAGTCAAACTCATCATCATAAGCAAGAAGCTTCTGCTCCTGGCCATTGCGGAAGTGGCGCATCCTGATAGCTCTGCCGGCAAGATGGGCATGAAGAAGCACCGCAAACACATGAATCCCAGCAGGTCTCTCAGCACCTAGAGCCTGGCAAGGGGAAACCACAGAATCATAGAATTGCCTGGGTTGGAAGGGACCTTTCAGGTCATCGAGTCCAACCATCAACCCAACACTGACAAAAACCACCACTAACCCATGTCCCTCAGCACCACCTCTGCCCAGCTTTTAAATATCTCCAGGGATGGCGACTCCACTGGGCAGCCCATTCCAACACTGAATAACCCCTTCAGTGTAAAAAATTTCCTAATATCCAACCTGAACCTCCTCTGGTACAACTTGAGGCCATTTCCTCTTGTCCTATCGCCTGTTAGTTGGCGATGCCAACATCCAACCAACACCATCAGCATACCCAGACAGTGTAATGTAATGCAATGTACAAACAGAGTGAAAACTTATTAATAAATGCATTTTACATTCCCTCAGTTCACAGCAAAATGCAGTCTGGAGAAAAAAAAAAAATCTGCACATGAAACTAAGACTTTATATACAAAAAAGCTTAGTTTTTTCCTGTGATTTTTTAAACAGACAAACAAACATGTTTTGACTCCTAATGCACAGGTTTCATGAAAATCTACTGGACTGCCAATAATTCTCCATAGATTAAGACTTTCAAGACTAACACTTGCACATTATTTTACTGCTGTTGGCTGGTACTGCTGAACATGGATGTTTACTGTGAAAAAAAAATAATATTGTATGCACTTATGAATGACATTATCATCAGTATCATGCCAAGAGAAACACTTTAAGTTAAAAGAATGTAATTGTAATATGTTCAACTTCCCATCTTCAAGTCAACTGGTAGTGAAATACTATAGGTTTACTTCTGAAACTTTTTTCCAGGTCAAAAACATTTCACAATTAACTTTTCTAAATTGACACAACCCTGACACTGCTCCCATTCTAGCTGAGACCTACAAACCTGAGCTTTTGGTTTGCTAAACTATGACTCTTGTTCAGAGCCCAAACTAGAAATAACCTGATATTACAATGCCTTTCAAATACAGCCTTGAGGTCAGAAACCTCACAAGAACAGATTATTCAAGTGATTTTAGGCTGAAAAATGCTGGGACAGTATGCAGGATTTAACACGAGCAAGAACAAATTTAAATTCCATATCTAATTTGCACTTCACTCCAAACCACATCATAACAACCATCGATTCAACCTTTCTCTGAAATGAAAAAGTATATGAGAATCTCCCATGATACATTAATCACAGATTTTAGACAATACTTCCATTATCTGCAGAGATATTTAGATTATCGTAATGAAACCACGAGTTTATTGAATGCATAATTTTGTACTTTGGGCTATGCTGCAAAACTATTTCAGGTCTTTCGTTTCTGTGGTTGGTCTAAGAATACCTTTCAGGCTTTCACTTCACTATTAGAAGCCTTTTGCACATGCACAGAGCTTAATTAGTCTCTCTTGATATTTTTTCTGGGCTAGTTACTCTGGGCTATTTATAGCTTTGCCATGGAGAGTAACGTATGCTTATATATGGAACACACAATTAAATCATTGCAAGCACTGTGTTACCCAGTATTACTCACACCAGTAAGTAAAGCAGCCTAATACTAAGCACCTCAAAAACCCAGATCAAAAAGACTCAAAATTCTGGAGGGGACAGCATGTAGCAGATGCCTTTCTTCATACCTCTTTAATCGGTAACTATCAATCTTCCCAAGAAGTTAAAGGGGCTGTCTGAAACTATTTCTAGGAATGAAAACCAATGGATTCAGGCAGGAGACATACCTCTTCCAGACATTCCAGTGTGCAGTGACCCTCTGACACAAATTCAGGCATGTCCGGTGGGATATTGTGGAAGAGGCTGACCCAAAGACCGGCTTCAATAACCCCAGCGTCATATTTCCTTATAACTGGAGTATAAATTAACCTCAGACCAGAGTTATCTATCAAGCCTGAAACAAAAGAACACAGTCAGCCACGGCCGTAAATCAGTATTTAAAAAAAAAAAAAAATCCAATTGTTTCACATTTTTCAAGGCTTGCCCTAAGTTTTTTACATGGAAATCAAGTAATCAACCTCAGTAACCTGGAAATGAGTCAAACCATATGCAGGAAGTAATAAATAGGGGAAGCCCACAGGAGTGTTATTAAACACGGTATGTTGATATCTGTGGCGCTCAGATGTGAATGAAAAATACGTGCTGCCTGTAGCCCTTGTGTCCCTTCCATTAAGTTATCCAATGTGGACCTCAGAGAGAAGAAGGTAGATCTCGTGAATGAAAAATACGTGCTGCCTGTAGCCCCTGTGTCCCTTCCATTAAGTTATCCAACATGGACCTCAGAGAGAAGGCAGAGCAAACAATACAAAGAAATAATAAGACCTCAAAAGGTGCCGTGTATGATTTTCAAATGAAATGCTTAAAGAAGAGCTTAAAGTTCACAAAGAAATAATAAGACCTCAAAAGGTGCCATGTATGATTTTCAAATGAAATACTTAAAGAAAAGCTTAAAGTTGCTGTGGTTATTTTTTTCTTTAAAGTTTTCAAGGCACGTGTTGTCTTCTACTTGTGAATTTATCTATTCCTTCACCTTGAGCCTTAGCATTAATTATATTTTCTCTTTGTTTTGGGTTGCTTGTCACATTACAGCATCCCTCAGACAACCAAATACACCCTTTTTGTAATCTCCCCTATTAAAAGAGCATTGACTAAAGATATGCAAACTGGCTTCCTAGATCCCAAATTTGAAGATAATACCAGCACCTTGAGTAAAGTAGACAGGAGAACTAGACAGGATTGTAAAGCTTCACTCACTTAAGGACTTCTTTTGATTTCAGAAAGTAGTTTAAGGAACCAAAACCTGATGTAAAAAGTTTGTGGCTTTTAAGAATCAAAACTAAGTGAATTCAATTCATCTAAATATTTAGCCATAAGCATTTTTTTGTGTATCTACTCAGAATTTATGTTGCCTTTATCATCTAACTGTTTTTAATTATTTTCTCTTGTATTAGCCATTTTTATTAGGAAGGGTACAAAAAAATTCCAGACACTAATTTGTGTTGCAGAACTTCTACATTTTGTTAGCTCATCTCTTACCTTCCTCTCTGTTGTCCCCTTTCAAATTTCAGTTTTGAAAATTAAAAAATGCCAAAAAATGTCTGCAACGCAACGAGAAGCACTTGTGTCTAGTACATTTTCCAATCTTGCATGTTTTAAAGAGTGTGAGGGCACAAACCTTCTGTGTACGATGGATTGTCATAGTGCACCTCCATAAGAACGAACTGAGGGTCAGCTGCTGTGCCAATGGACAAGCCAACGTGAGGAGGGTAGGTGAAGCCCTGGAAATCAGCACACACATACAGAGTTAAGGTATTTTTGACAGGGTTAAGAGTTAATTTCTTTTTATAAATGCATCTCCTCTTTTTTTTTTTTTTTTTTCCAACGATACAAGCATATTAATGATAAAATTTACACAGGTAACTTCATCTAAAACTTTCTGAACATGACATTGTGGTGTAATATATTTATTATGTGCTCAATGCACTAGATAACTATGTCAATACAAAACAATAGATCCTATGCTTGTTAAAGGATAAAACCATGAGAAAACTGGTCTGACCTCATCGCTGACTCTGCTTGGAGTTAGAGGCTGGTCTAGAGTCATCGCTGACTCTGCTTGGAGTTAGAGGCTAGTCTATTTCCTGAGGTCCCAACCAACCTGCATTATCCTGTGATCTTATGATTATTTATCCTGTATTTATAGCTTGAGCAGAAAACGAAAATTCCATTTTAAATGTATAAACATTGCACCATCAAGCAGTTCGTCTGACAATGAAACCCTTATGAGAAGGTGAATCTACACTGTAAATGTTCCCATTTTCTAAAAGCAGTAATCTCCAGGGAATATTGAGGTTATAGGTAATTAGGTTTTTTTAGATTTACTTCAAAAGCTCCCTCCTGGTTCAAACCAAAATCCCGGTATCTTCTAAGTGAACATCTATGAAATTCCCTTTTATATGAACTAATCTGCATCATTTTATTAGTATATTGCTAATATTTTAATATGTAATTTGACATTCTAACTTTCTGAAATGTGCAATTTGAGATCCCAACTTTCTTATGCTTGATGGACATTAATGAATTAATTGTAGCATATAGTAATAAATACTATCACCTCAACTCTCCGTGAAGTAAGAGGACTTACTGAAGTAAGTGGACTGAGTACTCCAGTAAACCTGAATTTAACCCAGATCTGCCTCTCTACAGATCTTTAACATTGGGGTCATCCTTGCAAAAGCCTCCATAATGCCTGCCAAATGATAACTTATTTATACGAGTTTTTTTATTTCACTTAAATTAAGACAGTTGGAAGTACAAATAGTAGGTCAGAGCATAGCTGATGGCTAAAATGCACAAAGCAGACATCACAGATAATGCTCATAGTGGATTAAACTTCTTCTGATGGATCCATGCAGCATCTCTGGCTTCCTTGCACCGCAGATAAATTAACAGATGAATTAAGCTGAAAACATGGTGTCAACATGGCATCAGAGACTGTTTTCTGTAGATAGGTCTCATTGCCATGAGTAAAGGCCAGGCTGGATGGGGCTTGGAGCAACCTGGTCTGGTGGGAGGTGTCCCCGCCCATGGCAGGGGGTTGGAACTGGATGGTCTTTAAGGTCCCTTCCAACCCAAACCATTCTATGATTCTAGCTTTCTATACTATTTTCAGTAATTTTGGCTTGTCATTTGGAAAGTTCATTGCATTTCATACTTAAGAGGCCAACAAGAAGTTGAGGATTTACTGGTAAGTTATTTAGGGATTGTGATTGTGTACCCTTAAAAACAGACAAATTAAGTAACCACTAATACACTAAGAGGAAGCTTCATTATGATGAAATCATCATCATGGTTTCACACCATCTTAAAGCCCCATTGATGAACCATGCTGGACAGACGTTCATCCTACCTCTCCTCCGATGGCCCAAGCAAAAATGACCGTCTCACATGTAAGAAAAGAGTCTGGCATGTTGGGGTGGTAGCACTCATGCCCGTAGTCCAGCACGCTGTCATTCAAATTGCTGCTGCACTGGTAGAGCAGGATGTGGTGCACCAGATTCTCGTGGCCTTTCTGGATCAGTGGCTCCACCTGTCCATGTTAAAATCAAAAGGAAAAAGGAAGACAACACATTTCAGATGTGACTGTTTCAATCCAGGTGATGCACACAGAACTAAAAAGAGGGAAGTTGACGTTAGATTGTAGTTGGGTTGAGATGTTAATTCAGCGCTCTGCAACCCCAAGCATTAAAGACATCACTGCCCAAGTGCATCAACAGGGCAGAGGAAGAAAATTCCGTGTCTTGAAGAAACCTGTTGCCATCTGTCTTGTTGTCCCTTCTCCCACTCCAGTCTTGAGCCGCCACTTGCCTTTCTCCCTGCACAATCTTGTTTAGCCACATTCCAGCATGAAGGGTAGAGAAACCAGCTGAAATTCTGTCCAGCTAAACCAGCTTGGTGTCTGAACTACTCAGAACTCTTCATCCCTGTTTCTGCCTCTTTTCTACTATTTCAAAGTAGAGTTGTACATCTCGGGCGAGCCTGGAGCTATACCCCATGTTCCTCAGCAGCTCAAGATGGACTTACACATTTTTTTGACATCTGCAAGAAATTAGAAATTACTTTACAATCTACTCAGTTGTAAAGACTTTATTAACATGGAAGTCATTCTGGAGAGGTTAGGTGCTCCAGCCTGTTTATGGCAGTGATGACCTGGAGGGCTTTCAGGGGTGCCTGGGTGCCCCCCAGTATAATTTGACCACCGAACTCCAGGGTAGGCTGAAATTATTTTATTCCCATTTTACAGTGTTTCCTCTCTATTTAGATGGATGATGTTAAATCATCTCTGTCAGAGATGACATCCCCGAAGCAAACATGAATACTGCTGAAAAAAATTATTTTGCTTTTCAGAAACATCATATTCCACACAATAACAGCTTGTAGAAAACAGTATTAAAATGAAAGGAGTTTTTCACTTGCTTTTGCTTTCAAAGATTGCATCCCCTTCTATCAGATCTACATTCAAGTCGAATAAGATAAATATTAATGTTTTCACAAGAAAAGTGAAGGTTTGGTGGCATAACTCTTAAGATGTAGGGTGTCTTGTGGTATTGCCTTTTGATATTAGAAAAGAGAAGGTATTTCAAACAGGCAAAAACCTTTGCACATGAACCCCAGCTACCAGAGGATCAGAGCAGAGTAAGGAAGAACAGCTTATTATGTTATTAAAATATTGTCAGCACAATACTATTACCAGAAATTTATCTAACTGCACTTTGTTCAAACCACTAAACCAACTACAAGAGAGGAAGGGCAGGAAGAAGCAACCGGAGTCTGTGCGGATCGAGACCACCCTGGTTGATATGAATCTGCCAAACACCATTGAAGTTGGGCTCTCGGGGAGTCCAGCTGCCGCTGAGTACCTGCAACTCTGGCCAAGAAAGTGCACAACCCAAAACCACCCACTTCACGGCGCTTAGAAGTCAATGGACGGATGCCAACTGACACGGATGCGCCAAAGTTTTGTTCTCAGGGCAAGACTGAGATCTCCCCTACTATTCCCAGTAACCCCTATTTCAGTCAGAGTTACCATCACCACAGATTACCATACAACGGAAGTAAAAGCTATTTTTGAAGGAGATCAGAGTCAGTTTTCCCATCAGATAAGAATTTACTCCCAAATATATCAGACTGACCGATAGATTCAGAAATCCATTTCAGCTGGATGTTCCTTCTTCCCACTGCTCCATCACATACCCGCACATTTACCCAAATACTGCACAACCAAAACACACTCATGACAGATTTTACATTAAATAGCAATATATATCTCAGGAACTCAGAAGCTCCACATAATGTATAGGTTAGTCAGGGAAACGGTTACGGGAATATTATCCTTGGATCTGTATATCCCTGTATCTACCAAGAAAAAAGAGTATTTTTGTCCCGACATGTGATAGTTCTGCCTGCTGCTACAAGATCCCAGCACCTGCTGTGCTTACAAGCACCACTTCAAAACCAGCTTCCCCTCAAAACAATGGGACGTCACCAAAATTAGAAACTCACATCCTGTCATCGCTTGCTCAGTGTCGGTTACCTAAACAATAACGGCACTTCAAAAAGTAGGTTTGTTCAGCTTTCTTTACAGAAGAAAAGAAAGAAAAAACTGGAACAAAACCCTTAAGCATCTTTCCAATGCATCTTGCAGGGCAATTTATATTCTTCAGATGCACTAATAAATAATGAAAAGCAGCAGCGAAGTTACACGATTGGACATTTTTATTACAACTTGGTTAAAGAGGAGCCACCTTTGTCTCTACCCTTTTAAACAAATAGAGAAAAACAAAAATAACCCAAAACTATTAGGAGTGGTCAAAAATTTACTAAGAAAAAATTTAAGAAAATCTCATTAATCACAGAAATGTATGGAAATATTTTAGTGGCCAGCTCCCAAAGGATCACAGCATCATTTCAGATTGAAATGAGAGAAGAAAGAGGAGCAGACCGCCTAGACACTTTGGGTTCCCTCTCTCTGATCCCATGAGCAGCTAACTGTATTCACTTACTAGATAACTTCAGCAGAAAAGAAAACAGCATTTGATTCTGTATTGTAGCAATTAACTGGAGCAGGGATTTAAACACGCCATCCTACATCCCAGGTGAGTGCTGCCCTAGTAACTCAGCCATATATTATTTTAGCTTATAGAGTAAGTCGGTTGTTTAGGCTGCCTCCCTCTTCCTCCCTCACTTTCCACAAAGAGCACCTGAACAGCTTAGTTTGCTACAAGCTGAACAGAAATTCCAAAACCTCTTTTTTTTTTTTCCAAATAAACAAAATTCTTGTTTTCTGGCCAGCCTCACAAACAATGATGAAGAATGACCAAGTTCTTCAAACATGGGGCCAAATTCAGCAAATCACTAATGCCTTTAAATGTGCACAAAATTGGTCTCAGGTGTAAAATTAGTTGCTAGAGCAGGTATCTACAATTAAATACCTAGATCAAGTTGGCCTGGTTTCCAGAGTACTTGCAGCTCCAATGAACGATGACACAATTTGTCTCCTAAAAAGGTTCATCTCCTACAAGGTTATTCCTATTCTAACAGCCCTTTCTCAGCCTTGATCCCCAACTACGGGCATTCATTTTTAAAACATGGACTGTTTAATACGCACATTCAAAGTTTCCAGTTATTTGAATTTCTTTAACATAAAGGTTTTGGTTCTTTGATAGACTTTAATCCCCAAATCACAGAACTGAAAGTTAAGCTAAACTAAGGTCTACGTTTGCAGGTCTCCAGTCACAATACTAGTAGGTGAATCCCAAAAACATCGCCATGAATGTCTTGTTAATTTGTCTCAGGAAATAGTGCAACTTTTAGAATACTTATGAGAAGATAATAATTTGCTGTCATAAATTAGGGCAAAGGAGTGAAATACAGAAAAAATGTGATAAAAGTAGACATAGTACTAATAGTCAGCAGACTCTGCAGATTGAAGTGAAACATTCATTTTTATTTGGATTCTTATTTATTCATAATCTTGTTTGTTCTTGTAGTGTAAGGGGACTCTCAAACGACACTTTCAGCCACCAATGGTTTGAGGAATTTAGATGACTAGCAGTGAAAAGGGGAATCCACCTTTCACTTTCAATAATTATGAGGAAACCTGTGACTTTGAAACACAGTTCCTTCAAATTGCTTGTAATCCTTGCTAATTCCTACCCACCTCTTGTTAGCAAAGGGAGTCAAGAAAGAGGCTGAAAGGAGACTGAAAGGCAAGATGCATAAAACTACCTGTTTTCCCCATTTTGCCTCGTTCCTTGAGGCTCATACTGTTGCTGCCACGCAAGGAATACCCAGCTGTCAGGGTTCATCTCTTTGCCATGTCTGAGAATGAGCCTGCAGAGATGCTGCACCACCAGGCTCCTTGGTGGCTTCTTCCCCTGCAGGCAAAGTGCATTTTCTGCTTGACATTTCCCGACTGCCAGAGGCTCAGATAACAAAAGCCCTACATCCACCCTACATCAAAACCACCCAAAGCATCCAGGACTGCAAAAAAACACAAGTGCGTACAACAAGACACGATCTCCCCTGCTTTTCATGAAGCCCACAGAAAAAAGCTCCTGTTTTATTATTCATGATGACTTACTTTCTGCAACCTCTCTACCTTTCTTGAAAGCTTGGGAGAAAGTTCTTTCTAACCCACCTCACTGACATACATGAACCTATTTGACTCTCACTAACTGACATCAAAAATATTAGAATCATAGAATTGTCTGGGTTGGAAGGGACCTTTAAGATCATCTAGTCCAACCATTGACCTAACTCTGATAAAAAATCATCACTAACCCATGTCACTAAGCACTATGTCAACCTGTCTTTTAAATACCTCCAGGGATGGTGCCTCAACCACTGCCCTGGGCAGCCCATTCCAAGACTTAATAACCCTTTCAGTGTCAAAATGTTTCCTAATTTCCAGTCTGAACCTCCTCTGGCTCAACTTGAGGCTGTTTCCTCTTGTCCCATGGCCTGTTCCTTGGGAGAAGAGACCGACCTCCCCCTGGCTACATCCTCCTTTCAGGGAGTTGGAGAGAGCCAGAAGGTCTCCCCTCAGCCTCCTTTTCTCCAGGCTGAACACCCCCAGCTCCCTCAGCTGCTCCTCACAAGACTTATAGATGTACTATAACCCACCACCACATCAAATCAGGGTTTCCAAAAGATGGAGGTATTTAAAATACAATGTATTCAAATGCAAAACGAAGACACTGCCTTCTGCAACCAAAAGTATGGATTACGGTTGTGCGTTTGGATTACCGTGACCTATATTCATCGGGCAGGTCAAGAATTTTTACAGAGCTCCTGTACTGTATCTCTTGGCACTTCTCAAAATACTGGTCTTAAAAGAATATAACAAACACATTTTCAACTTATGATCAGGTTAGTTGAAATAGATAAGACATGTGCTTTCCACCTGTTTATTTAAGAGAAGTTCTATTCTAGTCAACAGGCCGACATCACACAAACAAAGAAAATGCTTATTTCTGCCAGTGCCAGGTTACTCAGCTTCATTTTTTATTCCCTCTTCTTTTCCATTTCCTATTATCTCTTCACCTACTGCACAAACTGAACGTACCACATCCTCATTTCTTAAAAAAAAACAAGCCAAAATTGTAAGATAATACATCCTTGCATTTCAAGCTGATGATAAACAAGGTCAAGGTACCGATGTACAATATATTGAACAGGATGAAAATGCAAACAGCTCAAATGGCCCAAGAAGTTAGAATCCCTACAAGGGAAAAATGTCTCCGGAAACCTGGAAGTCTTTCTTGCTTATTCCTGTTTTTCTCCCTTTTTTATTTGCTTTGCTTTCTTTGATGTTAACAGCTGTGGTTTATTCTTTGTGCCTGCTTGTGCAAACAATGAAAGTTATTAAACTATATCCACAGCCTCTCCATAGTGTCCCTGTTGGAAAATTGAGCCCTCTGAACTTCAGAAAACAAAATGCTGGATTTATTTTTATATACGAAAACGGCAACAGGTCTTTCATTTTGTTGAAGTGATGCTTCTACACTGAAACATCAGTGAAAAATATGATACTTTTTTTTTTCCAGCTTGAAAGGTAGCTTCAACTTAATATTACATTTAAAAGATGCTGTGGGATGGTATATTGCCATATAAATGACTCTGAGTAAGGCCCCAGCCTCACACAACACCTTGCATATGTAGCTGGCAATAACACAGGGAAAACACAAGGAAAATTCTTCTATAATCTCAAAATTGAGAGCAAAAACTCGACTGAAGATTTTGTTCTGGCAGTGCTGCATCTGAGAGACTTTCAAGCCTGCAGTTGGTTATTTTATTTGTATGTGTTTGCCATGCCCCTGATTAATTCAGATCAAAAAGTGATGATTGTGAAACTGAGTACTGGCTGAGTTGAGTTGAGAGAATTTTTGTAGCAGAAGACCAAGTTATTGGGTCTCTGCTTTCTACATCCATCCTCAGGAAGAACTATTACCTTCTTAGTGATTACTCTGGTCTTTGTACTTCTTTCACAAATGTGTACCATGTAGGTACATCAAAATATTTGCCTAACTGAGAAAACTTCTTCAAAGGTAGACATGATGTTTTCTTGTTAGGAATAATTTTTATTTTTTTTTCTTTTCAGAAGTGCAGTTTTGGAATGAACAAATATTTGTCTGAAACATCTCTTTTAAGGTTTTAGATTTTTCTTCAGAAAAGCAAATACTTAAAATACTTGGCATAATAAAGTTGGGTCTTTTTCAATAAAAAGCTACAGGTATTCCAGAAAAAAACCTCAATAATAATATGGTTTTATCGTCATGTAAATGTCCTGCAGGAAAAACATTAGTTGCTTTCTGCCTGACATTGCTTCTCACACTCAACCCAGAGGTGTGCTGAGCAAAAACCCCAAGAGCTGTAAATATGCCTTGGAGCTGGGGTCGATGTTTAAGTCCATGGCTCCAGGGCAGAGCAGGACTTTAACCCCGACAACCCAACAGCTATCTCAGGTCAGGAGAAAAGCCTGCCCGGGCCAGCCTCACGCCTGGGACACTAATCTGCTGCAGACTTTCAGCCCAGAGTTCAGGCATCCCGGGGTCAGGCAGAGACCACCCTCCCAGTGCCCCCACCCCACCCCATCTGTCAGAAAGCATTAAATTAATGCCACTGAATAATTAGAGCTGAAAAAGATACCTCCAATGCTCAACCGGCTGCAGCCTAGCGTGGACTAGCTCCCATAATCTTTCCTGAGATCAGCTGTATCAGTTGCACATACACAGCTGAGTGCCCGTTTCTGATTTCCCCACTATACAATACACATCATAGAATCATAGAATCTGGGTTCAGGTTGGAAGGG
This sequence comes from Calidris pugnax, assembly GCF_001431845.1. Classification (NCBI taxonomy): domain Eukaryota; kingdom Metazoa; phylum Chordata; class Aves; order Charadriiformes; family Scolopacidae; genus Calidris; species Calidris pugnax. The sequence goes on along the minus strand of NW_015091012.1, from coordinate 101,729 downwards.
ACCTTAAAGATCATCCAGTTCCAACCCCCTGCCCCGGGCAGGGACACCTCCCACCAGACCTGGTTGCTCCAAGCCCCATCCAGCCTGGTCTTGAACCCCTCCAGGGATGGGGCAGCCACAGCTTCTCTGGGCAACCTGGGCCAGGGTCTCACCACCCTCACAGCAAAGAATTTCTTCCTAATATCTCATCTAAATCTCCCCTCTTTCAGTTTAAAACCATTACCCCTCATCCTATGGCTCCCCTCCCTGATCAAGGGTCCCTCCCCATCTCTCCTGGAGCCCCTTTAGGGACTGGAAGGGGCTCTAAGGTCTCCCCGGAGCCTTCTCTTCTCCAGGTTGAACAACCCCAACTCTCTCAGCCTGTCAATTCAGTCAGGCTGAACACTCCCAACTCTCTCAGCCTGTCAATTCACTCGTCATTACTAACAAAACCCTTTCAATTGCTCTCTGTCCCAAATGCCTCTGAATTCATACCGTGCTGCTTGCTTAGAAAGGTGTATATTTTGGTGGGTGAATTGCAGGAGGCAGAGCAGAGCCGCTGTTTCTGGTTCACTGATAGCCATCTACATACCACAAGGAGCATTGCTGCTTAACTTGCATTGTCCTTCAAACACAAAAATGTTCATCCAAATTAATTTCATACACATTTCTCACAAGTTCCAATTGGAGGAAAACATAACCTGTGTAGTTAGTGACATATCTTGCTTCTCTTATTTTAATATACAAAAGAGATGGAGATGAGGAAAAGGTCCAGGCAACAGCAACCACTCCCACCCCCAAACTCATGATGTGTTTAGGTAAGGCTGGAAATTTTTCAGACCAAAAATAGAGGTTCTGTACAATTCAAGGCATTTAAATTTGCATGATTTGTCCTTGATATGTGTGGAGAAGTTATTTTTTTATTTATTTAAGCTATATTGTTGGCATTTGGGTTTAACTGGTTTGGCGTATGCTTTAAAATGCAGAACAAAAAATCTAACATCACCGTGGAGAAAAAGTCCTTACCACATGAATGGAAAACCTTATTCAAAGGACAGATATTTCCTGTTCTTGGCATAAAGAAGAAAGGATTTGTTTACTCAGCGACTGCGTTGTTCAATGAAGGCTCTTACTGAAGTTTTATTAGTAAACCGCATTGAGAAGTAATTACCACACCTCCACTTAAAGCTGTAGAATTTTTGTTGGAAAAGAATATGTGCTTTCAGGTAAAAGTTACTGTTTCTGTGCTGTTGGCTTGGAGAAGAGGCTGAATCTCTAAATTTACACAAATTCTTCTGTGCCTATATACTCCTGCTCCTATATACTCCATAGAACGATTACATTCTATGTCCAGAATTCCAATAGTTTAGTGTGGAGAACAACCTAAATATTTTGATTAGGAAAGAGGAATCAAACAACACAATAACCAGTAAAAACACATGAGAACTAGAGATAGGTTAAGAGCTTCTTGTTCTCTCTGCCGTTAAGTCCATTCCTAAATTCCTATTCCTAAGTAACCTACCACTCATAAAGAGTTTTAGACTTTAAAGGCATGCAGTAATTTAGGCTAAATCCAAAAGAAGTATACCTCAAAGAAATATTCATAAAACATTGTTCCTGCCTGAGGTATGTCTGAAGATTTCAGATAAGGCGTTTAGTAACAGTTAAAAAGCATAACCCTGAGGAGCAATCTGATAAAGAGCTCAGGTCAAGAAAAAACATGTTTCGTTTGGTTACGCTTCCTGGCAATACACTTTATTGCTCTCCTAAGCGGCAGAAACACCAGCAGAGCAGTTGTGGTATTCACTATGGCCATGGACTCCCAGCACCATCGACACACACCAAGCCGAACTAATCGGCAATTAATCAGCAACATCATTACGTTCTTGTGAAAACAATATAGTAATAATAAAGTAATATGTAACCAAATACGTTTCAGATCCAAAGCCAAAATGGGTAGTCTGTAAAAAGTTTACATACATTCAAGAGGAACATATAATTTGAATAGTGTAAATAATAAAGTCAGTGCAGGTACTCCCTTTAGTTCATGAAATCGGGATTCATGCACAGTGATGTCTATCTGTTTCTTTGAGATGGCAATGGAAGAGGTTTTAATTCTTTTGTACAACTGCAAAATGCTCCCTTTGATCATGTAGCTTAATAACATTATAATTTTTCTCCTCCTGCTGGGGGGTGAACACTGAACTTTGCCCAAAGACTGAGCGCGTGAGAATTCACAGGGTCTCCATTTCTTGGTGAGACTGAGGCAAAAATGTTGAGCCTTCTCCTCATCCATTGTTACCAGTTTGTCAGTCTTGCTGATGAGGGCATCCATGCTTTCTTTGACCTTCCTTTTCTGGCTGACATGCCTGTAGAAGCCCTTCTTGCTATTCTTGAATCCCTCACCAAGTTCAGCTCCAGCTTGGTCTTCCTGACCCCATCCCTACACAACTGGTCAGCATCCCTATACTCTTCCCAGGATACGTGTCCCTGGTTCCACTGCCTGACCATCACTTTCTTACCCTTTTCTCTTCTCCTGACCCATATACCTCAGGGTACTGAGCTGCTACAAGATACAAGATTCGCGTACTGAGTCTCTACAAGAGTCACCAACCTGGATGCTCTGACAACTAAATTTTGCTGAAGGGAAAGCACAGGACAAAATAAACACAAAATTCACGATTTTGACATACAGAATCACAGAATCTTCTAGATTGGAAGGGACCTTAAAGATCATCTTGTCCAACCGTCAACCTAACTGACAAAAATAGACACCCACACAACAAAGAGCATCACTAAACAATACCTCCCAGCACTACATCAACCCGTCTTTTGAACACCTCCAGGGATGGTGCCTCACCCACCTCCCTGGGCAGCCCATTCCAGTGTCTGATAACCCTTTCAGTGAAAAAATTTTTCCTAATATCCAGCCTGAACCTCCCCTGGGGTAACTTGAGGCCATTTCCTCTCGTCCTGTCGCCTGTGACTTGAGAAAAGAGACATGACACAGCCTCCTGAGTCAGCAGAATATGTACCAGGAACTATTGCTCATAATCCTCTAAAAACTGATATTTACAGGGTTAATATACAAACATGAGATGGCTTACAAAATAAGTGTGTTTAGGTAATGCCTATGTTAATACTATGATTTCCACATTTTCTCACCCCGAGCCAGATCCTGGTACCCTTGGTACCCTCCAACAGCCCTCAACAGCACCCCTGAAGTCACACAACAAGGGCCATTTTCAGATGACATAGTTCTTTTGAAGTCGCTTGAGAATAATGTATTAAAATTATACTGTATTAATTCTCTAGGAACCAAAGCTGTAATTGGCACTTCGTAAAACAGAAAGACACAATTCCAGCCCAAACAACCTAAGAGACAGCACCGGAAAGGTCACTGAAATGAAGGGACGGAGAAAGGAGATTGAAGAGCATTACTTTGCAGTTCATAATCATTTGCTCAGATACTTAGGTTTTCTCAGGTTAAAGTGTTTTGGGTTTGGGGATTTCTTATGTATTTTAGTTAGATCCAAGGTGTAAAGTCTTTTCATACCAGGTAAAACTTCACTTCAGTCTTGGTTCAAAGAGGACCTATTCACCATCTTCCCATGGTTCAGTGTCATTTGTGTGAATTTTGATGTTGTACACAGTATGTATGGATGTGCTGGAATGGTATTGTCTGACTATTGTCTGTGTATTTTTCTGCTGTTATTATGTTCTTTCTTTCAGTTTTACTCCTGGGAGCCAATGAATCTATGCTCTGGACATATGGACAAATAGAGATAGAGATGGAGATGGAGAGGAGATGGAGATGGAGATGATGGAGATGATGGAGATGGAGATGGCATCTTAACATTATTCTCTGAAAATTAACCCCAGTGGCTAATGCTGGGGTTGCACAGTGAGAGGTCAGTACTGAAGAGAAACACTTTAAATAGTTAGATCAGAAATTAAGTTTCTTCTCCCTTTAAATGACATTGGAGCAATTAAATGTGGCCCTACAGAAAATTTGCTTAAGATGTTGCTACTATGTCACTTGTCTGAATTAGAAAGCTGATCTGAAGAAGCGATGCCAAGATGCTCATAGGACCAAGGTGGACCTGTTCTGTGATCCATTCAGACACTCACACTGTGCAAGCCCCATCAAGTCAGATTTTACTACCTATGAACCTGCTGTTCTGGTATTTGCACAGAAGATGTTTTATAACTCCTCATCTAAGGCCCAATTCTACTCTGAAGTATTTAGTGTGGATCAGTTGGCTGCAGACGAGTCCTAGGCACAAGTTTCTTCTCTTTTCCTTGCACCACCTAATCACAGGCTTACCTTAAAACCATACACAAATCTAAGGATGAGGAAAAGGAAACAAAGATGTGGTACAAGATAAAATGGGGTTTATGAATAGCAGTCCTCTCCTGAAGATCACCCAACAAATCATCTCAGAACTGGCAGGGGAAGCTCAGAGAGCTCCATAGGAATTATACCTCCCCCTTCTCCATGCCCACCACTGGTGATATTTTAAGCTAAAGCTCCTGTCATCTACCACTTGGATGTAACCAGAAATTACATAAATTCTGACTTTCATTTAACCAGAAAATCACATAAAATACATATTTTCCAACCACGTGCTGGCATAGTCAGTACATCACCATAATGGATGGATGTAATTTTAATTAAAAAAAGAAAAATCAAAGAAATCTAGTTAAATTAACTAGATGTTCAAGTTTTCTGATGACAGAAATGAAGTATATTATTTTTGCATACTGGTATGAAAGAAATAATGCAGCAATAGCTGCATAGTTTAAGCATTCTCATTGTAAAGATATTCAAGTGAAATGAAAGAAGACTACCACAAAATAAGAATAAGCTCCACTAAAAACTTCATAAATATGAAGTTTGGTGGGATGGGAAAATCTCTGGTCCTACGTAGTTTCGTCTTTGTTCACGGAATGAAATAATGCGCGAAATAATTCTACATATGAAATAATTGAGCAGAATGTGAAAGATGGCTTTTCTGTTTTTTCTCGAGAGAGCCGCTTGGGAAACTTTTAATTTCCAGCCAGTTGAGTTATAAGATTCTTTAACACTGAAAAGCCTGATGAGCCAATTCAGGCTGGCACTGAGGGGACAGCCCGGATCAAAGGGCAGAGACCTCTCAAGCTCCGCTGCGTCAGATCATCGTTTGGTTGCCAACCTAATCTACTGAGGCCAAAATTGCTTTGCAGGGGAAGGTACAGGAAAATAGAGAACATTTGTTTATGTCAGGCCGCCTGATGCAATTTGCTAGAGTTATCACGTTTAGCAAAAACGTTAAGATTCAAGCCAGAGAACAACAAGCTGCTACTGTCTGGTATCACTCAAGTTAAAAATCAGTGCCCTCATTTGGGTGCTGAGGGCTACAGGCTGCCCTTCTGGCTTTCAATCAATCAGTCTCTTAAACTGGAGCCCCTTTGTATTTTCACACTGGGGTCTTTGGTATTACTAAAGCATTCCACTGTCAAAAAGCAGAGTTACCCTTGGCAACAAGTTTTTTTTGGAGTTTTTCCTTATCAGAGATTGCTCTGAAACTGAACATGAAGATTAACTGGCAGCTGCTGGTGTGCTCTAATACTGGCCTTTCTTTAACTGAGAAGGGGCTTCCTTTTCTAAGCAGATCAACGATGGAAAACTTTGGTGCTTATATAAAAATACGCCCTATGTAATGTTTCTCAGCTAATGCTAAATAATTAAGTTTTTGGGGTGATACGCTTGGCCTGTTTTCCCTAGTCACATCCTAAGCTGAGTGCCAGAAAATTACATAGTCTTATGGTTGAGAAAAATCCATTTTCCCTAAAGGGAAATTTAAAATAAGAAGTTTTATGTTGTGATTTTTTTGCTCCTGTCACACTCTCTTCTGTCCCCTGATCATTCTGGTGGGACATGTGATAAAATAAGAAGTTTTATGTTGTGATTTTTTGCTCCTGTCACACTGTCTTCTGTCCCCTGATCCATCCATCTGGGAGCTACGTGTCTAATCCAGGCTGGTTACCTGGGTTCTCTCTGCAGTCAAAGGAGAGAGAGAGACTGAACCTTTCTGACAGTATTTCTCTGACTGAGTTTGGAAATTTAGGAAAATGAGTAATTCTTAGAAAAAAAGACCTGTACATACAGCTAAATGACCCTACTACCCAACTGCATTTGTCATTTTACATAAACTGGTTTTCCTTCTCTTAATAGTGAAATTCAATGTTCAACACGTTTTTGTCTATGGGATTATTAATACCAAAGCCAGTGAAACTACTTTCCCTGAGGAAAACACGGTATATTTCAAAGAAATTAAGGAAATAAAGAGGGAAAATTTATGGAGTGTTGAAACCAGCACAGACACGTTACACACTGGAGCCGAAAAGCTTCACACAAATCGATTATGGCGTGTCTGGCATGTAGGATACACATACCACTCCTTCACCAGTAAATGCTGTACATTTTCAGAAGTTTCCACACAGCATTAAACAATTTGTCAGGAGTAGTGGGAGACCACAGGTACAGAAAATCCGCAGAGAAGCTAGAGACACCCGAGGAAATACAGTATTTTAAAGTTTTCTAATTGCGGTGGGGAAAACCAGTGGAGCAGATGGGAGACCTGAGGTTAACGTGGAGCCAAAGTAATAAATCTTTACCAGATTCACTTAGATTAATAAGCAATACAATTATATTAAACAAACAGACATGGAGTATGGAAAGCTAAGCTAAAGACAGTAATAAAAATCTGTATCTGTAGAACCACAAGTGGAAAGAGGAGTGAAAACGGGCTTTGAAAATACAGCAAAAGCTGTATTTACCAAAATACAGGGAAGCATTTCTCATGAAGGTGAAACAAATTTTCACTTTCATGCTGTTGGGAAGCGTATTCTGGATGCCAGCTCACAGCAAGCAAAAAAATAAATTCAGCAAATAGGCAGAGATGAACAATCACAAACAAATAGTCTTACAAATGGTCAAAATAAAGAGCGACACGTCAGCTCACACTTAGAACACCATGAAAATCAGGTATCTTGACAGTGTGAGAATTAAAGGATTTCAGAAGCTCCAGAGGACTGCCACTGAAGATTTTCGGGTTTTTTTTTTAAACTGAAAGAGAAATAAAGAAGAGACTTGTAAAATGGGGGGTTTAGAAGAGAGAGGATGATGCAGAAACTCAAATGATGAAAATGATGCTGTGAGGGCTGGAGCCCCTCTGCTGTGAGGACAGGCTGAGAGAGTTGGGGTTGTTCAGCCTGGAGAAGAGAAGGCTCCGGGGAGACCTTAGAGCCCCTTCCAGTCCCTGAAGGGGCTACAGGAGAGTGGAGTGATATGACAGGAGTCTTCCAGTCCCTAAAGGGGGCTCCAGGAGAGTGGAGTGATATAACAGGAGTGATAGGATGAGGGGCAATGCTTTTAAACTTAAAGAGGGGAGATTTAGATGAGTAATTAGGAAGAAATTCTTTGCTGTGAGGGTGGTGAGAGCATGTCCCAGGGTGCCCAGTGAAGCTGTGGCTGCCCCATCCCTGGAGGGGTTCAAGGCCAGGCTGGATGGGGCTTGGAGCAACCTGGGCTGGTGGGGGGGGGGGGTGGAACTGGATGGTCTTTAAGGTCCCTTCCAACCCAACCCATTCTATGAGTCTATGATATTTGCAGAGCACTGCAAAAATCCTAGCAAGAAATAAGCTCAAACCAATCTCCAGAAAGTCTGGGCTAATAAGTGAAACACTTTCCTAAGAAGGCTACTTCTGAGAAAGCTCCTGGCTAATTTCCGTATGTGAGAAAAGTAAAAATCCCTGTAATTTAGCCCAAGGCACATACCACAGCCTGAAGCTCAAAGCAGCAAAACAGGTCAATGCACATGTAGCTGCGGGAGGATTTTGCAGACAGGCAGTGATGTGCCCTCTCCCACTCAAAGAGCAGCCAGGGTCCACCACTCCAGGACCATCCTGCCAACAGCCAACTAGAAGACAGACGGTTGCTTTTTATCACCTCCAAGCAACCCCTTTCGTCCATTCTGCATACAGCTATTTTCAAAACTGACCTGTTATCCTGATAGTTGGTTCTGCTGAAAAAAAAAAGAAAACACAGGGAAAGGAAAACCTGTAGAAGTTTAACAAATTTTCAAGCATCCCCTGCTGCTCGAAGCTGAGGAGTGATGTATTCCATGAGGGTCACAAAACGAGCTCAGTGCCTGGTACTGGTTGTAATCTGGATAACTCTTATCACTATTATGTCCAGCTATTGAGAAATCATCTTATTTTGTTTTATTTCTTAGCAGGCATAATATTATTATGAGTTATTTCTGCAGGAGTCCCTGCAGGCATCAGAGAAGATCTTGTAACAGAAGGCATTGTGGAGACACGTAGGAAGACACAATCTCTTCCCTAGGGAAGAAGTTCCAAGAGATATGAAACAAAGGAAGATTAAACAGAGAAGTCCTAACCCTGGCTGAGTGCCCCATTATCTCTGTTCTCCACTGGTAAAGGCAGCATAAGGAGAAACTACTCATCCATGTCCTTATTCTACCTATAAGATGAACACGAGATTACAATCTTATCTCGTGCACAATTTAAGATTTACAATCTTATCTCGTGCACATGGAGCGCTGTTTGATCAAGCTTACATCAGTCAATGGAAAATATGCTGTTTCTCATTACCTGAGGTTCTTGGAAAATAGCGTGAAAATTATGTAAAGAGAAAGAAAAGACATAAGGTCTTACATAATTTACCTTCAACTGATTTTGAGATCTCTTATGCTACTTATTTCTTCACCTTGTGCTAATAGATGATGCCCCATCCCTGGAAGTGTTCAAGGCCAGGCTGGATGGGACTTTGAGCAACCTGGTCTGGTGGGAGGTGTCCCTGCCCAGGGCAGGGGATTGGAACTGGATGATTTTCAACCTCATTTTCTTAAGATAGAGAAAGGAAGTAGGAGAAGAGAAAGAAAGGGGCTTTGTCACTGTGTGTGCTGGTTACCAGGGCTCACCAGGATCAGGTCCTGGGCACACACACACACACACATTTAACCCATGTTTGTGAAGACTGACACTAGGTCTTGTTTTTGTTCCAGTAAGCACTGAAGCAAATTTTGAAAGTGTAAGGATAATTGTTATCTGGGCTCCTCTCAATGTGCTCAATCAGAGTCACTCACCTTTGTTACGTGATGCTTTTCATGTTGTACGGGAATCTTAAACATTTGGCACCAATATGTCGTATCCTTGTCTGGTACAGGCACCTGTCTTAATAAAAAGGGCAAGAAGACGATTATAAAAGTCACATCACCCTGTTGCAGTCGCCCAAAGCTTTGGCTGCCACCTTCTCCCCATCTCCACATAAACCCAAAACCCGGAGTAACTTACGTCTTTGTTTGTCAAGTCAAAGTATGGCAAAGAGGCAGATAAGACTTCTTCCTTCTCGGGATTCAGTAAACGTAGACTCTTTGCACCCCGATTAGACCCGTGGTAATTTTGACCTGCTTCTCCCATGTCTTTGTGGTGGTAGGCCCATATTACCCGCACTGTGCTCTCCTGGAAAAAGATATGAAAACCACCAAAAAACCCATCAAGAATAGGAACAAGATCTTCCTTGGATGGTTCATAGAATACTTCAGATTGGTAAGATGTAGTGTTGCTGTACCTGAACAATGACAATGTATATCCCAGGCTGGATGGGGCTTGGAGCAACCTGGTCTAGTGGGAGGTGTCCCTGCCCAGGGCAGGAGGTTGGAACTGGGTGACCTTTAAGGTCCCTTCCAACCTGAAACATTCTATGATTCTATACCAGAGGAGCAGTCACCTACTACCTTTAAAATTAATAATGTTTTATACTTATAGGGTTCATTGCAGATCTGCAGAACTTTAATCTCTCAGAGACTTTACTTCATTAATGCCTCAAATTTAAATCACATCTGCAAACAGCAGAACAGACTCACAGAGAGGGAACCAACTAAACACATCAAGCAATTTCTTTCCAGAGATGCCACTCATTTGGCCACCAAACGAACAGGTTTACTGCCAAAACAGTTCCCAGGATCAGCTCTGTAAAGATGGGAAAAACCTTCTGTGAACTGCTGTCCTTGCACGCCAGGGAAGAAAGACATACAGTTACAGAACAGATTTATGTCTTAAAAATCAATTTACAGCCACAGCACAGGTCAATTCTCTGCAAACCATTCTCAGGTGGGAATCATCACCCTTGAGACAAAATAATCTAATAAATCCTGAAGTGTCTCAGAATGTTAAATTATACGGAGACAATTCAGAGCAGGTGCAAAAACCATAGATCCATTGGCTGCCTGGACATCTGGCCGTTTATACAGCTGTGCTTTGCTTCCTGCACCTCTCAGCTCCTCATGTCCTTAGTTTAGCCTATATTGTGAAAACACAGATAATGAAAATAGTGCTGAACAACTACAGCAACGTTTCCAAAATGAGTAGGAAACAAATCAAAGCATAGAAAGGCTTGCAAATCCAATCTGTCATTCCCGATACAAAAACCATCAACTTCATATAATTTAAAATTATCCTTAGGAAACAGCACAGCAGTCCCCAGGGCAACAGGAGAATTTACCATTAAAAGTATTTTAGCATGGGAAGAGTTTTATCACAGAAGTCTTCATCTTCTTTATTTTTAATATAGGAATAAAACCAAAAATATGCTATAAATATATATCTGCCCCAATGTTTTTTTAAAAGTCTACCTTTAAGATCAATTACAAGTTAGTGTCAGACCTAAAAAGTGTTTCTCAAGTTGGCATCTCTTGAATGACTGTAACTGTGGGACACGGGATTCGATGGCCCAGAGGTACCTCTTTCAATCCTGTGTTCACTTGGTATGTGAAAAATTAAGAGAACATAATATATTAAAGTAGAAGGAAAAAGAAAGCTCAAATTAAAATATAGGAGCTTCATAGCATTTAATATACTTAATAGTATTTTATATACCAGCACAAGTATTTAAGTATATAGTATATATTTATGTATATAGTATATAAGTATATATAAGTAGACCTAACATGTTTTGGAGAGTGAATTTCTCTAATTCAGTCCTTTTACTATGATACAAATTTAATAACCAGCTTCATAATCGTGTATGCATTTGGCCTGCATTAATTACTTCATCTCACTACATAAAGGCAGAGCATCTTACCGTTATGCTTTTGTCATTTGTATCACAAGTGTGCAGTTCTCTGCTAAAAGCCAATATTGTATGCGTGCTGTTTTCCATGGCGTATTCCAGGTGGTAATCCTGTTGAGGGTCTTTTTTAAGTACTCTGTTTTCATCTGTAAAATAATCCTGTGGAAAAGAAAAGGTGGGCTATTATTAAAATCTAATAATAAGTTAAAAATAAAACTTTAAGTCCAATACTGAAGCCTCTTAAAACACATCTTTATGTAAAACACTGAGGTTATCATAGCTTTGTATCAGAAGATGAATTTGAGGTGAAACTGAATGGTTTTTTGATTAAAAATCTTCAGGAAAAGCAGCTTAAAGAATGTCATGAGCATCTTTATCAACATGCTGCCTGTATGTAAGAGCAGAAATACCGACTGTACCCAACAACACAGAAGCCTGATTTATCACGATGGGGGTGTTGTGAATTTGGAGAGAAATTACAGAAAGAACAAATTTCACTTAATATTCACACCAATACAACTTTTCCTTTCTGTTTTTTTCTTCCCTGCAGAAAGCCAACCTCTTGAATGAACACCCACCAGAACCAGAAACTCCATGGCTTAACGAGTGTGGAAAGTCCTGGGTTCACACAAAAGGTGCTGCTGGGTTGGGGGGGGGATTATTTTTTTGGGGAGGGGAAGCAGCTGTTTGTCAGAAAGACACCCCCAGCCTGGGGTTGGGCAGAGGCACGGTGCGATGGAGAAGCGATGGAGGGTCATTAACCTCCTCACCCCAAATTACCATGGCCCCACACAGCTGGGACCCGTCCCTCCCTCATCTCCCACCCCTGGCCACCACCTCCACTGGACCTCCTCTGGTCACCCTCCTTTGAGGGTCCCAGTTTGGGACGGGGAAGAGGGCTTTTAATTAACAGGGCTTTTAATTTCTGGTGCCGACCATGCTACAGGCATGATTAATTAATTAACCGTTAACAGTGAGGTCCTTGAAGGCTCTTGGTCCTGCAGCTATTTGGACCTCCTTCCACTTTTAGAGAGATTTCTAGCTTTCCCCTTTTGGTTATAATTTGAAAAAAATATAAAATGTTATGTCCAACTATTTGGATACCTGTAAAAGTAACCGATACCTTATTAATTCACTTTTAGAGAGACTTCTAGCCTTTCCCTTTTGTTAAAGTGGAGGTAACCAAGCTAAAAAATTATAAAATATTATGCCCAAGTATTTTGATGCGGGTAGAAGTAGCTGATACCTTATAAATTCAATAAAGGATCATTTAGGAGCCATAATGTTAAATTTAACCCCACTTAACCTTGGAAATCTGTGTGTGCAAGAAACCACACCAGTCAGCGTTCACAAGCTGGTCTGCCTGCAAAGATATACAAATAACTGCACACCCAAACATTTCATTAAGGTATATTAATCTGGTTAAAAAATTATATAAAATTATCTCAGTCATAATGCAGTTTCAACAATGAAAAGAGTAAAACCTGACCATTTTTTATCAGTATGAAAATATTCAGATTTTGTTATGTCTTGCCAAAACTACTGAAATAGTTTGGATTTTTTTCAGTTCTGGAACAAATTCAAAAATGTTTAAAGGTACCAAAATAAGTCCTTCTTTTCCTGTCAGCACTTCTCATGACTACAAATGAATGAGTACATACATGAAAGGATACACACATGGAAAAATAATCACCAAAAAGAGCAAAAGAATGGTCTGGGACCTGAAGTTCTAAGCTGAAAGAAAGGGAACCGATGAGTTATGTTTGTTTAGAGAAGGAATTCTGGATTTGCTTTTCCAGAGGGAAATAACACGCTTGCTGTGGGATGGTACTTGAAGATGGGTACTTTATGGGACCAAAACTCTCCACATTAACCTTCTATCAGAGCTTGGAAGGAGAAAACATTCCTCTATGGGATCTCCGCTTCCATCTTAAAAATAGCAAGGGCTTGTCTGGACAAGAAATGTAACCTCATGAACATCAGCTTTTATTGAAGTGTGGTATCTCTTCTGAAATGTTACATTCCATTGGAGGAAGCCACCCCTGTATTAGAATAAGCACCCACACACTGAATTGTTGAGGAATAGAAATCCAAGAAGAGCTTTTCCTCACAATTTTTTTCAGTTCTGGAACAAATTCAAAAATGTTTAAAGGTACCAAAATAAGTCCTTCTTTTCCTGTCAGCACTTCTCATGACTACAAATGAATGAGTACATACATGAAAGGATACACACATGGAAAAATAATCACCAAAAAGAGCAAAAGAATGGTCTGGGACCTGAAGTTCTAAGCTGAAAGAAAGGGAACCGATGAGTTATGTTTGTTTAGAGAAGGAATTCTGGATTTGCTTTTCCAGAGGGAAATAACACGCTTGCTGTGGGATGGTACTTGAAGATGGGTACTTTATGGGACCAAAACTCTCCACTTTAACCTTCTATCAGAGCTTGGAAGGAGAAAACATTCCTCTATGGGATCTCCGCTTCCATCTTAAAAATAGCAAGGGCTTGTCTGGACAAGAAATGTAACCTCATGAACATCAGCTTTTATTGAAGTGTGGTATCTCTTCTGAAATGTTACATTCCATTGGAGGAAGCCACCCCTGTATTAGAATAAGCACCCACACACTGAATTGTTGAGGAAGAGAAACCTAAGAACAGCTTTTCCTCAAGTGAGCAGGTTGAAAGGTGTCGCCTGAAACTGCTGTGAAGGAAAGCTCAGAAACGTGAAGCAGAGTTAGGTGTGTATTTTGCTGGTTTGAAAGAACTCCACCGTTTCCCAGCAAGTCCCGAGGACACAGCTGTAACCATAAAAAAAACCCCTCCTGTGATACAGCCCTGACTTCCACGAGCCTGCGGGGAGTACGGAAAAAAATAATTCAATGTGTAATTAAGGTATTAGCTCAGATGTGCCTGGATAACCTGGTTGTCGGTGGAATTATCTCACTCGCCCAGGTGACAGTCAAAGACAGGTCACGGCTTGCGGCGAGGGGCTCAGTTCGTGGCCAATGCGTTGGGGAAGGTGGTCCCAAAGCCCAGCCCCCAGGAGAAGACCCCACTGCTCCTCGCGGGAGTCGTTCCATAACTCGCCTTAAATTATTTTGTGGGTAGATGCTAATCTGACCCACTAACACTAATCTTTCCCATGTGAAAATCTCTGCGAGGTAATGAATTCCTTGCCCTTGCTTCCTCTCTCTGCCTGATACAGGCCACCTTGGAGCAGCCCTTGAATATCAGGATGCTGAGAACACCTGGGAAGCAAATTTATGTAGTACCCAGGAAGGCAGAGAGATATCCATTTATTCCAGAAATCCTATAACTCCACTGAGTGCGGTGGAACAGCCTGAGAGGAATCAAGTGAATACACTTGCCAGGAGCTATTTAGGAGTTAACGAACTGCCTCTACTACTATTTTTATTTCCTTTGTTGAAAATTGTCCAGATGTTCATCACAAAAATGAAATCAAATCATACATCAAAAAAAAAAAAAAATTTCTTAACAGCTCAGAATTTGATTGCTCAACGTCTCAGATGAAAGATGGTTTCTTTACCAGTTTGGAAACAAAATAAGACCACATTGCCAAGGGAACGTGCTGTTCACAAAGATTTAAGCCAAACTACTCACACACTGCTCAATATAACAATCAGAGCTTAAAAGCCTTTAAGACACGTGTTTGTGTATGCAACATAAAGAACAAAAAAAAGTTATCAAAAATGAAGACACACTGACAAACTGTGGTGCCACTTCCTTCTCAGTAGCATCTTGAAAAAGTAAGAAAAAGTTAGTAGACATATCTTTATAGATATATGTCTGCACCTTTATGCATGTCCTGTGCTTCCTTTCAGAGTAGAAAAATAAGAATAAATGAAAGTCCTGCTCCTATGGTACAAATGCTATCAAAACCATAACATTTGAACAGCCTACTCTCCATTTCATAGAATCATAGGATAGCCAAGGTCAGAAGGGACCTTTCAGATCATCAACCCAAAACCATAACATTTGAACAGCCTACTCTCCGTTTCATAGAATCATAGGATAGCCAAGGTTAGAAGGGACCTTTCAGATCATCAAGCCCAACCATCAACCCAACAAAAACCATCACTAAACCATGTCCCTCAGCACCACGTCTGCCCAGCTTTTAAATACCTCCAGGGATAGGGACTCCACCACTGCCCTGGGCTGCCCATTCCAAAGCCTCATAACCGTTTCAGTGTAAAAATTTTCCTAATATCCAATCTAAAACTTCCCTGACTCAACTTGAGGCATTTTCCTCTTGTCCCATTGCCTGTTCCTTGGGAGAAGAGACCAACACCCCCCTCTCGACAGCCTCCTTTCAAGGAGTTGTAGAGAGTGAGAAGGTCTCTCCTCAGCCTCCTTTTCTCCAGGTTGAATTATACTGACACAAGTCCCCCTGAATTTCACAGAGCTCCAGCAGAGATCTGCAATAATTATCAAGCCCCTAAAGCTGAATTTCCCAGCCAGTCACAGCAGCAACCTGAAAATGTGGATTTATGTATTGATTTTACACTTGCATCCAGATTCTTTGCTTTCTTATACACACAAAAGTATATATCATACATTGAATGAAGGTAAAGTTGCCAAGTTCCACATCAACAGAAGCATAAGCAGTTACGAAAAGAGAAGATAAGGGTGAAATCACTTCATTTTTCTAACATCTTATTTTGGTTATTTAAATAGTAAGCGTTTTAAAACAAAGTTCTAGAAGTGTTATTGGTCGTGCTACATAATAACAAAGATGCTATTTTTATTTCAAAATTTGCTTGTTTAAACTGTTTTCATTTGAAGCATTTAAAGTTTCCGCGTTCCCTTTGATTACATTGCATAAACTGGTGTTTAAAACTCTGGACTGAATTGTGCAATCAGTCAAATAATGAGGCATCTCCTTCCTCACATTAACTAGAAGTTGAAACAACATATGGAAAATTAAACCCTCCTGACAGTACAAGTTATTTTATGTTCTTTTCCAGATGTGAAGCCAATCGTGTTACGCAGTTTTTCAAACCCCATTAAGCTCTCTCTTTCTTAAAAAAAAAAAAAGATGTTTCTCTGCACATATGGTTTCTGATTGCTGCTCTACAAACACTCAGGGAGAATAATTTCTTAAGGATATGAGAGAAGGCTGTTTTATCCTCAGAGAATGTAAGCACAGCTGTGGAGGGAAGCCTGACCCCAAAAGTGCCACCAGCTGTCATCGCAGGTGTTTATGGGACTCCCTCCCCACAGCTTTACAATGTACAAGATTGTTGTGTTTATGATATCCATTTCCCATCCTAAATTACGCACAGCACCTTTCAACCTCGAGGAACATAAAATAACTTGCAAACCATGGCCCTGTCCAGCAATTCCCTCGTGGGCTCAACTCGGGAGCCGGGATTTACATACCCTGTCCTTCCCTAGCCAGGACATCGATGTGATTCCAGCAGTGATTTCATAGAATCATATGATTCCCTTTGGGTTGGAAGGGACCTTAAAGGTCACCCAGTTCCAACCCCCTGCCCTGGGCAGGGACACCTCCCACCAGACCAGGTTGCTCCAAGCCCCATCCAGCCTGGCCTTGAACCCCGCCAGGGATGGGGCAGCCACAGCTTCTCTGGGCAACCTGGGCCAGGCTCTCACCACCCTCATAGCAAAGAATTTCTTCCTAATAACTCATCTAAATCTCTCCTCTCTAAGTTTAAAACCGTTACCCTTCATCCTATGGCTCCCCTCCCTGATCAAGAGTCCCTCCCCATCTCTCCTGGAGCCCCTTTAGGGACTGGAAGGGGCTCTAAGGTCTTCCCCGAGCCTTTGCCTCTCCAGGCTGAACAACCCCAACCCTCTCAGCCTGTCCTCACAGCAGAAGGGCTCCAGCCTCCTAAGCATCTTTGTGGTCCTTCTCTGGCCCTGCTCCAACATGCCCATGTCCTTCCTGTGCTGAGGACTCCAGAGCTGGACACAACACTCCAGGTGGGGTCTCCCCAGAGCGGAGCAGAGGGGCAGAATCACCCCCTGGCCCTGCTGGCCACACTGCTGGGGATGCAGCCCAGGATTCGAAGGGCTTCCTGGTCTGTAAGCAGGAGGGGCAGAATCACCTCCCTCGCCCTGCTGCCCACGTTGTTTTTGATGCAGCCCAGGATTCGAGGGGCTTTCTGGTCTGTAAGCACACATTGCCAACTCATGTTGAGCTTTTCAACCACCATCACCCCCAAGTCTTTCTCCTCAAGGCTGCTCTCAACACTTACAAGCGAGTAAAGAGACAAGTCAAGAATGGGAAATGAGGGAGAACCAAGCCGTGTTGCAACTAGTCCTCGCCTACAGTCTGTAGCCAAAATGTGGAGTTCTGAACATCCCCAAACCACCCAAACTGATGTCTGAGACCAGGGCTGAAGAAAAGTTTGGCAAAGGAATTGGGAAGCAGTAACCAAGACCCAAGCCCTTCTCCTCAGGGCTGCTCTCAACGCTTACAAGCAAGTAAAGAGACAAGTCAAGAATGGGAAATGAGGGAGAACCAAGCCATGTTGCAACTAGTTCTCGCCTACAGTCTGTAGCCAAAATGTGGAGTTCTGAACATCCCCAAACCACCCAAACTGATGTCTGAGACCAGGGCTGAAGAAAAGTCTGGCAAAGGAATCGGGAAGCTGTAACCAAGATGAAAGTTGGCTCAGGAAAGGACCTATCTGAGTATAAATAGGATGGACAAATTGCTACAGGACGCAAAAGAACTGACCAAAACATTTGTCTGAAATAAGCACCAAGCTATGCCTTTCTGGGTTTCCAGAAAAATAACTGTGGTTAGCATTTCTCTTTTTTTATTGTTGCATTTAATTGAGATGGAATCCTGCTGCTCATGGTTCCAGCACACACTGGATGTGACCACCGAAAAGAAGCTGTTTTTACACTGTGTTTGGCAAGAAGCAAACAGACCATGAGTTTACAAATAAGCAAACCAAACTTTTTTGCAACCTCAAATAAATTTCAGCCTGAGTTTCGGGCTGCTCTTACGTTCGGGAAAAAGAGAGCCCACCCACAAATAATCTTATGAAGAGCCATTGAAGGAGCTGGGACTGTTTACTTTGAGGAAGAGGAGGCTGAGGGGAGACCTCATCACTCTCTACAACTACTTGAAAGGACACTGTAGAGAGGCTGGGGCTGGTCTCTTCTCACAGGTAATTAGTGATAGAACAAGAGGGAAGGGCTTCAAGCTCCAACAAGGTAGGTTTAGACTAGACATTAGGAAAAAAATCTTCACACAAAGAGTGGTCAGAGACTGGAATAGGCTGCCCAGGGAGCAGTCACCGTTGAGTCACCATCCCTGAATGTGTTTAGGAGTCGTTTAGATGCTATGTTGGGGGATAATGGCATAGGGGAGAACTTTGTAGAGTAGGGTTGATGGTTGGACTCAATGATCCCAAGGGTCTTTTCCAACCTGAATGAATCTGCGATTCTCTTCTATAACTAAGGTAGAAGCATGGGTCTGAAAGCATCATCACTCTGTATAAAGCATACCTTGAGGGCATTCCAGTTGACTGACCCAATCTTAGGATTGGCCCCAAATGAAAAAATACCCATGGAAAAGGTATAGAGACAGTAACTGAGCAGTTGCAAGAGGTTCCTAAAGTAACTGGGATCAGGAAGTTCAGCTGCTGCCCTACGAACAGTCTGTTCGCAATTAATTTACTGATTGATTAATTTATTTTATTTGTTTACCTACCCAGCAGATCAGTATGAAGCAATTCAGTCCTTGCAAGGAAGCCTGGACCTCACTCAAGCAGACAGTGCCGAGAAGCTGTGCAATTCCTGGGACAATTCCAATCAAACGGAATTACACTGGAGTAAAATGTGGTTTATTCACTTCAGGTAAATAAGTTACTACTAACTTTAACAAGGACAGAAAATTTTTACCTGTAGCAAATACTCGTGGGTGTGTCTGTATTTTAAACAGAGACACAAAGACACACGTTTTCCTCTTGTCTATTTACAGAAACAGATAATGCATGTATGTGTGTGTACATGTACATCTATTTTCTTTACAAGAAAAAAGAGGGTGTGTATTTTTCACGCACGAAATGCATTTATTTACTTAGAGATATGTCTTTCCTCATTCAAACTGTAAGTTGTTTGAATACATTTCAGTGTATTTCCTATACCTGGTTAAATGCTGCCTGGGGCAGCTTCCCAGTAGCTGACAGTGGCTGTGACACCCCTTGGCATTCCTGGGAGGTATAAAAATATGGCTTTCTCCACACACAAATGGAAAACCCTGACATGTGGAGAGCTTCTAACTTATCAACACAAAGGGGTGAGAAGCACGAGTGCTTAGAAGTTGAAATACAACATCATTTCTCAGGGTGGATAATTCACCTTTGCATCAGAGTCCCCAGGATTTATCTACGTCTTTACACCAAGAGAGAAAATGTTGATTTAAGAGGTTATATTCCAGTTATAACAGAAGCTATAGAGCTAGATGAAAGGCTGTCCTAACACAAACAGACTAGACAAAACTTGTAGCAAAGTGTTTTAAGGGAAGGAAATCCCGTCAGTAGGAGATACTGGATGCTCCAGTCTCCCAACTGTACTTTATCACAAGGAACATTCCTTACACGGGAGCCACATTTAACCAGTACAAGTTTTCTTGTTTTAATTACTTTAATTACCTCAGTTATGAGGAAGTTTTAAAAACACTGCAGGGATTTTTCAAGCACGACTGCTGGTGATACCTGCTCCCAAAATTCCTGAGTGTGCCTTAGAAAATCTCCCCTCTTCGCTCTCCTACTTCTAAGAAACTTGTTTATATTGAGAATTAAATCATTCCCCCATTATTTTAAGCTTTTGCATCACTCACAGTGGCTACATTTTCACCCTGCCACAGATAGTCATTTTTGGGGAGCTTTTGGGGAGTTTTGGGGAGTTTCCAAAATCAAGAAAAAAGTGAGAAAAAAAATCAAAGGCAAGAAAAAACACTATAAAGAAAAAAAAAACCACCAACAAATGAACCAAAAAAACCTTGCAAAACAGCTCCCAAGAGCCTGCAAAATACAAGAGCTATGGAATTCTTCTCATCTTTTGTTCACCAACTGTTGCTTCCTTGTCCTGACCATTGTACCCCTGAAAGGGGACCACAAAGCGCCCAGCCAGTGGAGATGTTCGCTGGAGTGTCCCTTTATGCCCCACAGGGAAGCCAAGAGGGACTCATTAGTCATCTGGAGATCTGGCCCCAAGGCCCGAAGGCATGAAACAGCCTCCAACAAAGCACCGACTGAGATATGTCAGGGTGGCGCTCCCTTTGCATCTCTCTCTCTTGGGGCCTTTCAAGTTGTTTTCTCAACACTTCTTTTGTTGCTGTTGGCATGAGTGCACTTAAAAGCAGCATATCGTTATGTGCAGAGAATGCTCACTGTTTTCTGTCCTTTAAAAAAATCTCTTCCAAGTACTTCCCTATGAGCAATTAAGCTAACTCTATGGGATACATTTGATAACAGATATTCTTTAGTTTGGGTGACAGTTAACAAGCGGGGCTGTAATGAATAATAAAGTACTTTTTAGTGACACACAGTCCCCATTCACCCTGAGTGGGGACTATTTTTGTGCAAGTTCAACAGAAGGTTCTAACAATGCCACCCTCTTGTATAAGTCGCACAAAATAGGCATTCATCAAGGAGGATTACTCTACCCCAAAACGGGGCTCTCTCGGCAGCTACGTGCTGTGGGTGGGGATGCACAATTCCAGACAGGGGTGGAGACCGAGGAAAAGGCATGGGTCTAGCACGAAAAATACACGCTGTGTCAATTCATAAGCACAAAAGAGATGCATTTAAGAAGAAAAAAGAAAAATAAAGGAAAAAAAAAGGAAGAATGAAAACAAGATGCAAAACCTAAGGCTGCCCCAAGAACTTTTAGGAAGAGTAACACGCGCCCCAAGTGACCATGGCAATATTTCAAGGTAATATTTTGCTAAGTGTGAACTCTCCTTCTAAGTCCACCCCCTCCCTGCAGAGACAAAGGCAGCTCCTGGCTCTCCATCACCAGCCCCCCATTTCGGTATCTTCTACTTGTTCTTCAAACACGCTCCCCCCTCACCCCACACAGAATCTGCCCCTCGGTCACCACAGGGCTCTCGGGGACATGCGAGAATAATTAATTCATTTATTGATCTCCCTCTTTTTCTGCTGCTTGGGAGAGGTGCCTCCCTCGGGACAATCCAGCCAAGCTGTATGTGTGTATATACACACTCGTGTGATGCCCTCTACAGCCTCCCAAAATATGGTTAGGTTCCCCTTCCCAAAAACCAAACTTCTGAAACATTAGGGTAGTAAACACATATAACTCTCCAATCATTCAAACGCTCACCAAAAAACTACTCTGGTACCCCATGGAGGCTTGTTCTTCTTCTCTCACCACGTCATAACGCTTTTCACCTTGAGATATTTAGAGACAACTAAACCTCAGACTTTCAAATCGATTTACCCTAAGCCAGACACCCTTTTAGCTTAAATGCAGCTCAAATAAGGGAAAACGAACCAAAACAAATAACTCCTTTACGCCCACGTTCAGGATACACCTAAAAACTCGAGAAATTCAAACCCAATCTCAGTTATCCACAACTTTGAGTCACCAGATTTTTTTCCAGGCAAGGGCTGCCTGCTGACAGTGGGAACAGCATCTGCTTCCTCCGAGAGGATGAGGAGTAAATGCCAGGGGAGATGTTCCCTCTCTTCTCCTGGAAGTTTTCCTCTACCTCGACACATGGATCTCCCACAGACTAAGGAGCATCTGCTTTTACCTTCGCTGTAGACTAACTACATTTACATGTTTGCTCCCAAAAGAGGATTCTGAGCTCTGAGAACACTTTCTATTTTTAAAGGAGAGAGAAATTAAGGAGGGGGGGGGAGGAGAGGGGAAAGAGGCTAAATTCTCCCTAGAGACTGGCAGTTTCAATGCCCACTTGAAAGGCTCTAAAGGTGTTTCAGAACACCTTCTGAAAATCAAGCCACTAACAAGCGTCTCAAAACTTTCAAAGAAACCAAGAAGTGACCCTTCTAAGAGTTTAGACCACGATGCACATTTTCCGACTGATGATCATGGAATAAAAACATATTTCCAAAACCAAAAAGAAAAGTAGGTTCTTTCATTATAGGGTGTACATATTTAATAGAGTGCAGCTAGGCATAAAACCGCATGCTTTCAAGGGTACTATCTATGAAAAAAATTCTTTTTCAGCAGTAAATAACGCAAATGAGGGTGATATACACTTAACACAGAACGTGTCTTTAAAATATTAACTGTATTTGTGTGTCTGGTAAAGGGAAAAATTAGATATGATTGAAATAGCATTTCTAGCACAAGTTGCTCATTTTATAGCAATCCCTGCTGACTGGCCAGAAAAAGCCTTCGGAAAAATTTTGTTTCTTCATCGCCTTTGTTTCTGGTGCAAGCATGGAAATATTTTATCTGAGCAACTTTTTAAAAGCCCTCAGTCCAGATTAAAAAGAAGCTTTGGTGCCTGGAAGCGAGGAAGGAATGGGGATGGAGAAAAGCTCGTGTTGCAAGCGAGTTTAACAAAAATATTTCTTCTGTGCTTTACCTACTCAAAAGTGCAACAAAATAACTCCCAGCATTTAGCAGAGCAGATATTTGGGGGCTAAATTAGTGCTTTGGGGAAAATATTAGGTATTCTGTAACAGGAGGCAATTTCTACAGTCCTTCCCTCTGATATCTCAGTTGTGTTTGTCATGGGACACCAGGGAATAAAATCTGTGGAAGAAAAATGGAATTTCTATGGGGTCGTTTTTTAAAAGATGCTGGAAAGCTGCGCGGGGTGCTGAAAAGTGTCACAAAAAAGTGGCTTTTAGTGCTGGGGAAAACATCCTGCAGTGGGATGCTTCAAGAGCTCGATCTAGTCATTTCATGCAAAAGAAAAGCGAGGAGTGACTTGATTACAGCATATAAATAACTTTATGGAGGTGGGATGCGAGGGGGGGAGTAGAGTTTTTAATATAGTAGAGAAAATACATGGCTGGACTCTAAACCCTGACAAATTAACACTGGAAATCAGGAAAAGCACAGACTCTCCATTGCCACAGGCTATCAAGGGAAGGGACAGATCCTGGATGTCTCCACACCAGGTTTGGATGCCTTTCTAAAAGGCTTGCTTGAAATACGGAGAAAAAAGATAATTCTGATAATCGTCAGTCTGACCATAGATAAGACAAATATTTGCCTAAACTTCACACAGCAAATAGAAACAAAATGGAATATTTATGCTAAAAGCTCCCTTTTTCTGGAAAGGTTTTGATTTTATAAAAATCTCAATAAATATTTTGTCAATATTTAGGGGAGCATATTAAGCATTTAGTTTTCTCATGGTGAACTGTTAATAAAACCCCATGTCTTTTTCTGGAAAGGTTTTGATTTTATAAAATCTCAGCAAATATTTTGTCAATATTTAGGGGACCGTATTAAGCATTTGGTTTTCTCATGGTGAACTGTTAATAAAATCCCATGCTCTTAAAGAAAAAGCTCTCAAAAATTAAGAAGCAGCTTAAAAAGCCCACTAGCTCTAACACAATGAAGAAAAGACAGACACCTTCTCCTGACCGTACTCTGACAACTGGGTGTTATTCTGCTTTTAAATTGCCTCTCTAAAAGTTATTATTCAGGCAACTGGGGGTGACAAGATGTCACACAGGACCTCATTCCCCTTTCGCTCACCCATGGGACAAGCTGTCCCTGCTCCCCCTGCCCCACAGCAGCTCCTCCAAGCTGGATCTCAGGTCACTGAGAGGGAGGAGAAGATGTGGGTCCCTTCCCCTCTCATGGCTCCTACCCCACCAGCCACTGGTGCCTCCTGGTGGGGATCTTCCCTGGAAGCACCAGTGGAGCCTACATCCCACACTCCTGTTCCCTGGAACTATCTAGACAACTACAGAAAGACACCTGGAGAACTATGGCAACAGAACTGGGCTCCTCAGAAGTTGCTTTACCAGACCAAGGACAAGCACTAGGAGCCCCACTGGTTACTCTACAAATCTTTTTCAAGGTCTGGGTCAAAACACCCCCAGGTAAGGAGAGAAGGAACACCACGGGAAGGAGCAGCATGGGCTGTGCCTCAGCAGATGAGGACATCAGCAGGCTGGGAAGCTGGTGGGATCATCCCCCTCGGTGGGATGACAAAGAGGAAGCCCAGGTGGCACCGGGACGGCCGAGCTCCATCACTTGTTGGTTGCCCCGATGCCCTACGGATGGGAAAAGGTGCTCTATCTCGGTGGGAGAGACCCCACCATCCCTCCCCTCTCCTCCTCCTCGCGGGGGGAGTGGGGGGAGAGAGTCCCCAGGGAGAGACAGAAAAGGGCTGTGGCATTTTTTGGATAAGGAGGAAGGAAGGAAACCCAACAACTTTGACGAAACCCAACAATTTTGACGAAACCCACGTAGAAGTTAAGAGGGAAGGGAGAGGACTGAAAAGGGGCAGCTCCTTCGTTGGGGAGGGTTGGGGGGGGTGGAAGAGGAACAATTGGGGTAACCAAAAAAAGCTGGGAGGATGAAACGGAGAGGTAGGAAGATGGGGAGGGAGGGGAGCAAGAAGAGGGGCAGGGAAAGAAGGGGCGTCCCGAGAAAGAAAGAGCAGGGGGGGGACGGGACGGTGAAGGGGGGACGGGAGGGTGAAGGGGGGGACAAAAAGGAGCCGGACCCTTACCTGCAGGTAGGGCTGGCCCCTCTCCACGCCCCCCACCACGATGTCTGCCGAGGCCATGCCTCCGCTGGCCGAGAGCCCCAAGCCCACGTAGCCGCGGGTGCGCACCTCCAGGCGGAAAGCGAGGGAGCTGCCGCGGAG
>NW_015091012.1:57258-75470 GCF_001431845.1 Calidris pugnax | reverse complement strand
AGCCTTGCACCGCCCGTCGGGGATGGGTTGACACCCACAGCCCCCCGCCACCCCAACGCCCCCCCCGCCGCGCCGGTGGCACCTGCCAAGGGGCTCCCGAGGGAGTTGGTGTTACTTTTCCTGGAGTTGATAAACGAGGGAAAATCCTCCACCCGACGGGGCAAGCGGAGAGGAGGAGGCGACGGACGGGGCTCCCCCGATGCTCGCTGGGGGGGACTGCTCCCTAGTTCAAGAGAGATGGGGAACTACTGGGGAGAGTCCAGATGCCCGACGGGGCAAGCGGAGAGGAGGAGGCGACGGACGGGGCTCCCCCGATGCTCGCTGGGGGGGACTGCTCCCTAGTTCAAGAGAGATGGGGAACTACTGGGGAGAGTCCAGAGAAGGGCAACTAAGATGATGGAGGGATTGGAGCATCTCCCTGATGAGGAGAGACTGAGAGAGCTGGGGCTCTTCAGCCTGGAGAAGAGAAGGCTGAGGGGAGACCTTATCAATGCTGACAAGTATCTAAAGGGTGGGTTGAAGGAGGATGGAGCCAGACTCTTTCCAGTGGTTCCCAGTGACAGGACGAGGGGCAACGGGCACAAGCTGGACCATGGGAAGTTCCACTCCAATCTGAGGAAGAACTTCCTTCCAGTGAGGGTGCCAGAGCCCTGGAAGAGGCTGTCCAGGGAAGGTGTGGAGTCCCCTTCTCTGGAGATCTTCAAGACCCACCTGGATGCCATCCTGAGTGATGTGCTCTGGGCAACCCTGCTTTGGCAGGCGGGTTGGACTAGATGATCTCCAGAAGGTCTCTTCCAACTCTGACAATTCTGGGAGCACGATGCCACGAAGGGATGGTGAAGCAGGAGGTGTCATCCCCACCCCGCGATGGAAGAGTTATTTTTTTGCTCTGTAAGTGGAAAACGAGAGCCCCCCAAAGTCATTTGACCCCCCGCAAAGTCATTGCAGGTGGCTCCAAAAAGCATGTCTCAAACCTCCCCCCCCATGTCCCTTGACACCCCTTGCACCCATCCCCGGTGCCACCAGCCTTGGTCCCTGACACATTCCGAAGAAAAGCTGCACCCACCTCCCCTCTGTGCACCCCATCACCATTTCAACAAGGAAAATAAAGATCTGGAAGGTGGTTTTGGACCAACGTTCCCCAGCCCCCTGCAAATCTGGAGGGAAAGAAAAAATAGCAGAGCACCCAAAAGGGGAAGATCAAGGACCACCCAAAGTCACACTGGCCCTTGAAAGCTCCAAGCAATAAGAAATCAGTTTTAAGATGAAGTTCTGCTGTTTGAAGTGGGTTTTGTTCATGTTAAAAAGAAGGAGAAAGAGCCTGGCACTCAACAGAAATTAAATATGAAAACCAATCAAACTCTTACCTAAGGGAAATTAGTAATGCTTCTTTTTTAGGCTTTTGCATAAAAATGTTTGACAAACATCATTGGGGCTTGCAGAATATCACCACCTACTGTGATGTGAGGAACACATCAAACTACAAAACAACTTCTAGAAAAGAAAATGCTTAAAAAACGACAAGCACCAGAAATTACTTTCACCCAAAACATCATAAGAAATGAGAGAAAAAACAATAATTAGACACTGTCGAAATGAAAATAATTTTTAAAGGAAATAGATTGGCGTGACCTTTCTTCCAACTACAGCAGTAACTTCAAAGGGACAAACTCAGACGACTGAGAAAATGGAAAATGGTGAGGTGCTGAGTGTTTAGATTCCTTTCTAAAAAATTGCTAACACCTACGAGTGGACGTGGATTAATTTGAATTAAGAACTTGCAAGTACATGGTACCTCTCA
Organism: Calidris pugnax; assembly: GCF_001431845.1. NCBI lineage: Eukaryota > Metazoa > Chordata > Aves > Charadriiformes > Scolopacidae > Calidris > Calidris pugnax. The sequence goes on along the minus strand of NW_015091012.1, from coordinate 73,669 downwards.
AGGCCAAAGGCCTCAGCACTCAACTCAGGGAACGCACCCTTTGTAAAAGTGTGTGTTAAAGAAGGGATCCTTAAGATAGTTACAAAAAAGGATGTTTATGTTTCCAGGGGGCAGGGACAAAGAAGGAATGAAGGATGTTTCTTAAAATTAGCTGTTTTCTTAATTTTCTTACAGGATTTTATCTTACATTTCTCACATAACAGAAACCCTGAGATAAATTTCAGTCCTTCGTGGACATGATGAGCTGGTACAGCAACTTCTCTCCCAGAAAGAACCATTGAATGACACATCCGGTAGGAGGATCTCTGCCTTTCAAACACAACAGTGGTCACCAGAGTCTCACTAGTGCTTTCTGTAGCACGTGTTACGGAAAATACTCACTTTAAAGTCCTCAGTTTGGTAAGGACGGCGCTGACAACATTTTAGAAGCCTGTACACAACATGGGATATTGTTCTATAGGGAAGGATGATGGTCTATCCCATGCCACGCAGTGTGTGGTACAGCACAGTAAGCAGAAATAGGGCTCCCCAGGCAGCTTGGATGGGGATGTCATGAGGGCAGCAGAGCTGGAGGTAGGTGTGCACCACAGAGGACGTTGTCAGTAAGAGCTGCACATCTCTGAAATTCAACAAGGGCAAGTGTAGGGTCCTGTACCTGGGGAGGAATAACCCCACACACCAGTACAGGTTGGGGGTGACCTGCTGGAGAGCAGCTTTGGAGAGAGAGACCTTGGAGTCCTGGACAACAAGTTGACCATGAGGCACCAGTGTGCCCTTGTGGCCAAGAAGGCCAATGGCATCCTGGGGTGCATCAAGAAGAATGTGGCCAGCAGGTCAAGGGAAGTCATCCTCCCTCTCTGCTCTGCCCTGGTGAGACCCGATCTGGAGCACTGGGTCCAGTTCTGGGCTCCACAGTTCCAGAAGGACAGGGAACTGCTGGAGAGGGGACAGCAGAGGGCTACAAAGATGATCAAGGGAATGAAGGACCTCTCTTATGAGGAAAAGATGAGGCACCTGGGTTTGTTTAGTCTGGAGAAGAGAAGACTGAGAGAGGACCTCATCAATGCTTATCAATATCTAAAGGGTGGGTGGCAAGAGGTTGGGGTCAGGCTCTTCTCAGTGGTGCCCAGGGACAGGACAAGAGGGAACGGGCGCAAACTGGAACATGGGAAGTTCCACCTAAACATGAGGAGGAACTTCTTTCCTGTGAGGGTGGCAGAGCCCTGGCAGAGGCTGCCCAGAGAGGTGGTGGAGTCTCCTTCTCTGGAGACATTCAAACCCACCTGGATGTGTTCCTGTGGGACCTGCTCTGGGTGGACCTGCTCTGGCAGGGGGTTGGAGTAGATGATCTCCAGAGGTCCCTTCCAACCTCTACAATTCTGTGACTCTGTGATCTCCCCACACAGAAAGCCTGGCCTCCACCTCCATCCAACCCCCTGCTCCTCTTACAGCCAGCAGGCACAGACAGAAAACTGGAAAACAGGCTCCAGTGAACTCAAACTTGGGGTCAGCTGAGATCATTCCAGTAATTCAGCCAAAAGCCAAGGCAGCAGGATCATCCTAGTGACTTGGACAAACCGCGCTATCTGGGACAAGACATGCCAGAGGTTTGTTTTAGTGGCTCTGGTAGAAGGGGTAACACTCCTGGAAAATAACCTGGCGTTTCTGGTGAGCTGCAGGGGGTCTGGAGGGTTGGGAGGCCCCTGCACAGCCTGGCACACAAGTCTCCTGTGCCAGCAGAGCCCATGGCCAGGGTGTCCCTGTTCCATGCCTGTGGAGCTAACCCCAGATTGCTCCCGGGCTTTGTTTTCTTTTGTGGGGAAAAATGACATTTTGGAGGCCAGGAGCTGGAATGGAAACAATACTTGGGTTCTGGAAATTTCCCATGGGACTGAATGATCTTCTCTCTGCACAGCTCCAGGGTCACCCTGCTGCTTCTCAAAGCTTTATTCCCAAAGCCCTAATGACCCCTTACCAAAAAGGGGGGTGCTGGTAACCTGTTTTCCAGCAATGGAAATCGCTCTCCACATCCCTACTCACCCCATCACACCGGCTGATGTTCAGACCAGTAGAAGGGCAGGAAGAGCTGCTTCCCAATCTCCAGCAGATATTTTTCCATGAAAACAAACCATCCCAATGGCTTTGCAGAGCCGTGCACTTGATCTACAAACACTGTGACAAACCCAACCTTGTTCAGCCGGCTGCTATTTATAATCCTAAGAACAATACTCATGTAGTAAAACTTTCCTAGCAGAGTTAGAAGGGGCCCTTTGCGGGCAGAATAGTAAAATTCCCAAAACTCACATTAAGAGACTTTGGTGACTTCACCAAACATATATTTAATTTTTTTTTTTTACATCATTAAGAGACCAAGCTCCTATGGAGGAAACTCAGTCTAAATCTGAGCCTTGGCCTGGAAGCGATGCTGCAGGCAGGAGCACAGGGTGACATCAGGTACTTTCTTGTTCTACTTGACACCTTCTTCTATTTGTATCACAAATATTTGAGAGGGAAAAAAAAAAAAAAGCACAAGATCTATAAAGTACTAAAAACTTCTAGAAACATAGACATCTTTTGATACAAACCAGTGTTCTTTGCTATAGGAGATGCTTCACCCAACAATTCCCAAAAGTTTAAGGAGAGAAAGAACATGGCACAGTAGAAACAACAATCTGGGACTACCAGAAGAAAACTGGCCCTGGCCAGCGAGCTAATTAAGTTGTGGAAGAAAAAAAAGATCTTAAAAGTCATTGGAGCCCACAGTGACAGCAGGTTTCATCCAGAGCAGCAACGTGACTGTCTCCCTCCAACACATCACTTACCTGAAAAACACTCCTGTGCCAGACACCCCTCATCTAATTAGTATGGAAACGTTTGAAACCTTCTCGGGTCCTGCAAGGAATGGATGGAAATGTGTTACATACAAGCGTGGCACCACGTACCCCTGAGTAACACTGTGAAGAACAGAACACAGGAATTACAGTAAAAAAAATAATCTGCTATTAAAGCTATGCAAAAACATTTAAACTGTGCGACAGATAGATGGACAGGTAGGTAGAATTATAATTACATGTGCTTTAACTTAGTAAAGACATATATGAAGCACAAGGAACCATTTTAAAATAGTACTTGCACTGAAAGATACATAAAATCATAGAATGGTTTGGGTTGGAAGGGACCTTAAAGACCATCCAGTTCCAACCCCCTGCCCTGGGCAGGGACACCTCCCACCAGACCAGGTTGCTCCAAGCCCCATCCAGCCTGGCCTTGAACCCCTCCAGGGATGGGGCAACCACAGCTTCTCTGGGCAACCTGTTCCAGTGCCATATGTCAAAAGCTACTCCTCCTCAGGGAACATCAGTGTCAGAACAGATACGATTGGGTTAAAAATAAAAAAAATTGAGATTGGGTTAAATTCCAGTGAAAGAGGATCAGCTTCTCTGGGCAACCTGTTCCAGTGCCATATGTCAAAAGCTACTCCTCCTACTGAAAGATACATAAAATCATAGAATGGTTTGGGTTGGAAGGGACCTTAAAGATCATCCAGTTCCAACCCCCTGCCCTGGGCAGGGACACCTCCCACCAGACCAGGTTGCTCCAAGCCCCATCCAGCCTGGCCTTGAACCCCTCCAGGGATGGGGCAGCCACAGCTTCTCTGGGCAACCTGGGCCAATGCCATATGTCAAAAGCTACTCCACTTCAGGGAACATCAGTGTCAGAACAGATACGATTGGGTTTAAAGTAAAAAAAAATTGAGATTGGGTTAAATTCCAGTGAAAGAGGATGAATTTTTCCCCACACCTGAGGAGGTCTGACTGTGCAGAAAAGCCATGTCTGAGGCATCCCCTTGTGGCACTCACTAGGAGTCAGCTCCTGGTCTTACACGGTGGGGCTGACAGCAGCCAAGTGCCTCTTTTCGCAGAGGTTCTCGTAAAAGAAGGGAAAAGACAACAACCGCAACCGAGAGAAACGAGAGACTCTTTGCTGTAAAGCCTGTCAGCTTTCCCAACTGGTCTAATAAAAACTCTTGCCCTCCAATTTTCTCTCCCAAGAGGAGGAAGAAGTTGTTAGGAACTTGAGTTCAAGGTACTTGGAAATTTGGCAATATCTGCAGAAACCAATCTGTCAGTGTGAGGAAAGCAAGCTAAATCATTCCCCAAGCACAGGGTCGGGAGCATAATTATTTTTATTTACTAATATTGATTTTATTTTTCTGTCCTCTAGCAAGTCATTTAAAACATCAACCGACTTGAGTCTAAACTCATCATAAGAACAGCTGAAACTGTACTACTCTTTATTTATATTACTCTGAGATTCGCAGAGCATTTAAAAATGGTTTCAGGTAGCACAGGGGAGCTCCAAAACCATCCTCACTTGAGCCAAGGTCAAGATGCTTCAAGAACGGAAAGGTAGAAATGCTCCACCTCTGCTCCTGTTGGTGCCAAACGTTGCTTCCAGCTCCAGAGACTAATGCATATTACATCATTAAAAGAATTTGCACCTCCTCAGTATTCCAACCAGAAAGCGAAACCAACTATGTCTTCTTCTCTACTACCTCCAGCAAAGGAAAAACACAAAAAAAATACATAAAATGCATCATAAGATAATTACAAAGCTTATAAAAGCCTTCACGCTCTTACTGTCTTTGCAGTGATCAGTTAAATTATAGGCATTTTCCACTTTACAATGTAAGGATGATTTTCAAGTATCTGGGAAATGGGGTGGAGAAAGGACAAGGGGAAAAATAAAACTTCAAAGACCAGAAGATGAAGTGAAAAAGCAAATTCCAGACAAAAGTCGGAGAGCTTGTATCCCCGCTTTGACTGATACTTGGCTTTCAGAGGGCTTCCATTTTCAGAAGACACAATGGGTCGTGTATTTCCCCTCTCAGCACTAGTCCAATGCCTTTGATATCTTCTCAGAAAAACACCAGAGTGTGTAGGAAGGGTAAATACCCAATTTCTGGTGTATTTATGTGGTCACATTGCTGCTGTCCTCGGTGCAGCTTCAATGAGCATCAAGAAAATGAGCACGACGCTCTTTTCTACCACTTGAATCAAGTAGGTTAAGACAAAACAGTTGCTCCCAACTCAAAGGTGCTTTTTTTTTTTTTTCCCTCTAAGTTAAATACTTCAAACAACTGTTTAAGAGCAGCCAGATCATCCCACATCCCCAAGGAAGTGTTTGGCACTGGCAGAGCCACAGGTGGAACTTTTCCACCTTCTTCTTGGACCAATCTCAGCCCTGGATTAAGACAGAAGAGTTTTCCAGCTTTTTTACTGTGCTGGTAGCTCTGTTCCCCAGGAGCCCATTCCTGTAGGCTCAGTATTTCAGGGATGATACCAACATTCATCCCACAAACCTTCCTGGGGTTGGAGCCCCATCAACACTGAACACACAAACAGGGTTGTCAGCGATGACGGGTTTATTCCACGCAGGTGTTCTCCCACTGTACAAGGCTTCCAGCTGGATCTGTGAGTGACTTCTCTAACCTTCTTGCATCACGTTGATGTCAAAATCTGGATTTATATAGGTCATTCCACTGGGGGACAGAAATTAAAATGGTAAATAAAAGGTGCTTCATCTCATTTTCACAGGTGACAACAGACCTCTTGTTGCCCTCTGTTAGCAAGCTGGCCTTGCTATTGGGCAGGTAGTTTATCAACTGTTTATAAAAGACTTTGCATTAATGAGTGCTGTATAATCAAAGTTCAATATTCATGATTTTCCTGCCTGTAACCTAATTTAGAACAGCCAGCAGGCACCTAACCCAAAGTGTGCCACAGAAGCATTAAGAACAGGCTGAAACCAAACCTTTTTATGTCTCTGGGATATTTTGTTGTCTGTAAATGGGCAGAACAGACAGCTCTGCTGGGCTGCACACAACAAATTAGGTCACTACCCACGATCAGGCTAAATCTTCATCATTAATTGACTCTAACTTTAAATGCACCCAAACCAGAGATAAAAATTTAAAACCACCAAATTTAGAGCTGCATACATTAATTTTTCAAAACAAACAAGGAGTCTGCTTCTGGTTTTGAGTGGTTTATGGTACATCTCTATATGGGTTTCTCATAGTCCCATCAAAAATTCCATCCCAAAGATTTTGGTGATGGCGAACATCTGGCTGGATTATACACTATAAAGAATTCCTCTTTTCTAATATTTCTTCATCTGAAACATACCTCCTATACTCCTCTTCTCATATGGCCAGATAAATCCTCTTATTTGGAGTAGCCAGCTGGCCCCAGGAAGAAGAATGACTGGTGCCAGGTGGACTTTCACCACAATGACAGCAGCAAAAAAAATTGAGTTAAACTCCTTCTCTCTGCTGTGCCTTTATAATTTCAAGCATGAGTAGAAATCTGGAAAACCAAGGTTATACAACTCATTTTTTACTGGTTATTGTAGAGAGATTATAGAATCATAAAATTGGCTGAGTCCAACCATCAACCTAACTCTGATAAAAAACCATCACTAATCCGTGTCACTAAGCACTATGTCAACCTGTCTTTTAATGTATGTTGTTATCTCCACATAGCACTAAATTTCTAAGAGATAAGGTATGTGCTAATGGGTTAATAATGATTTAATATTAACAATCTTTTTACTAAAAAAATTAAAGAATTCAGGTTGTCAAATAATTGTCAGAAAGAGAATAGACCTGTCGATTTTTATTTCTTTTTTTTTTCCTTAAGGCAGACTGGTTAAAATCACAATAAAGTCTTTATCAGAGTAATGCACTCCCCAAGTGAGAATTAACCTCCTGAGACCACCTGGACTGACTCCAGGACAGGATCCCCTTTTACCTGTGCCAGAGCCAGGAGATGTCTGTCCATCCTCTCCTTTAGGATGTCCATCAGTGTGAATTCTCTTCTCTCTTTTTTCCTTTTCATAAAATTGACTCCAATCCATCTCCATTCTGCCCAAGAGAAAGCTCTGTTAGGTGGCTAATCTTCGTAGCAGAGAGTTAAGAAACTGAAAATATACAAAAAATATACAGAAAATGACTGAAAGACTCACTGAAGGGGCCTCAAAAACCTGCTTCCATTTCTTAACTCTCCATCAAAGGTAAGAGAGGAGTTGAACAACAAGAGATACAGAAAATGACTGAAAGACTCACTGAAGGCTTCAAAACCTGCTTCCATTTCTTAGCTCTCCATCAAAGGTAAGAGAGGAATTGATCATGGCCTATAAACAACAAGAGGTAAAATTGCAGTAAAAAATGATAATCTGTAAATGAAGATACTGCCCAACTCCAACACTGAAAGCAAAAGCTGCTCAAATTCAAACCAAGGAGGACAACTGTATGGAAAAATTAAATGGTAACCCATAAATGCCTGAGCAGCTTCCCAAAAGATGTGGTGGGTAGCCAGGCCATGCAGTCTTCCAGGCAAGACCTGTGGTCCTATGTGCAGGTACACGTCAGTTCCACCACAACTCTCTCAGCCTGTCCTCACAGCAGAGGGGCTCTAGCCCTTGGAGCATCTTCGTGGCCTCCTCTGGCCCTGTTCCAACAGGTCCATGTCCTTCCTGTGCTGAAGACTCCAGAGTTGGACACAGGGCTCCAGGTGGGGTCTCACCAGAGCGGAGCAGAGGGGCAGAATCCCTCCCTTCGCCTTGCTGGCCACGCTGCTGGGGATGCAGCCCAGGATGGGGGTAGCTGTCCTGTTGGATGTCCTCCTCTTACTGCATCTGAACGGGGTAAAAAGATCACTGTCCCAGCCAAGCTACGCTGCTGGGGATGCAGCCCAGGATGGGGATAGCTGTCCTGCTGGATGTCCTCCTCTTAATGCATCTGAATGGGGCAAAAAGATCACTGTCCCAGCCAAGCTCCAGATATTCACCATCATTTTCCCAGTTGGGACTTACCATTTTCCCCGTCTCTCTCTTCCTTCCCCATGCTACTTCTGCTCCTCACTTTACTGCCCTAACCGCTCCCTAACCCAGTGCTTTCCAAACCAGTGGACCCAAAATTGTGCTTTTAAAGCTTTTAAACTAGCTTAGCTCCCTATCGTTTTGATAAGAAATTATGCTTTTTATTTCCCCCACATTTTTTATACAGCCCTGCCCTATATTTCTAGGAGCGAGTCTTGTAATCTCTTTACAACGCCATTCACCTCCTCAGTAACTGGCTGAGCAGAGAGGGGTCTGCATGGATGGTTTGTGATGAGGTTTATGGTTTATGGGGAGACCTTCTCACTCTCTCCAACTCCCTGAAAGGAGGGTGTAGCCAGGGTGGGGTCAGTCTCTTCTCCCAAGTCACAGGCAGTAGGACAAGAAGAAACGGCCACAAGTTGCACCAAGGGTGGTTTAGGATGGATATTAGGAAAAATTTCTACATTGAAAGGGTTATTAAGCATTGGAAGAGTCTGCCCAGGGCAGTGGTGGAGTCCCCACCCCTGGAGGTATTTAAAAGCCAGGCAGACGTGGTGCTGAGGGACATGGGTTAGTGATGGGTTTTGTCAGCGTTGGGTTGATGGTTGGACTTGATGATCTGAAAGGTCCCTTCCAACCCAGGCAATTCTATGATTCCATGACCCGGTGAGAATGCCATATCTGGCAAAATATTCTCCCATGCTCAGTTTGGTCATTTAAGAGTTACTCTACTAGAATTATTTATACTTTTGCATTCTTATTCTTTTATAATACGGCCACGTTGAGGATACAATGTCATCAGCACATATTATTTGATGAATCACTGACATTTTTTTCAAAGAAGTTATGCAAGTGTTGTGGAAGAAAACAATGAGTGTGATGGAGAGATTGTGAGACTTTCTGAGGAAGCCCAGACCACAGCAGATCACAGAGGTTTCTTCCAAAAAAAAAAAAACAAACCAGGAGAAACCCAACTGCCAGCTATCCGAATCCCCATACTTGTATAAGCAACCTTTCTACATGTGACTGTGCCAGCTGAGCTCAATATCCGTCCAAACATCCCTTATTTGCAGGGACTCCTGCTCCTGCAAATTTATTGCAGAATTTAATACCTGGTGATATGAATTTGGGTCCTTTTTTTCTTTCTTTTTCTTTATAATCCACTCCAGGCTTGCTAAACTGCGTGGGTGTGAGGGGAGAAGCAAGATCACGCAGAAGCCACTGCCTATTTGCTGGTTTTTGTTTTAACCCCGGGTTTAATTCCTTTTGTGTTAGTCACAAGTCATGATATTAACAAAATACACAGATAATCCCATTTTGACAAAAACTCAGCGGGCTGTGGGGAAACAGAAACTACCTCTTCTTTGAGAGCTTGCTTTGAACTTCCAGGAGCCGCAGTTCTTTAGTATGAAAAGCTGACAAGTTGAAAAACAGTATCTTAAATAGTTGTTTAATTTTATGAAAACACTTACTTTTAAATAAGATGGATTGCTAAATGTACTTCAGGTCACGTTGTGTGGTCACCTCATGGTTGGGATGGAGGAAAGCAGGGAAGAGGCGGCACAAGAAGATGGGGAGACCCCTCCTGCCCTGCTCTTACTCTCCTACAGAAGCACCAAAGCTGGGACTGTCCCTTCCCAGCTCCCAAAGAGGGACTATTTCTATATGGAAAAAGTCATATAAAGATGGGAAAACAGCTCTGATGCGCATTTCTGTAGACTCAGGGTTAGAGCCAGGCAGCCTAAAGGTGTAAATCCACAGGGTGCTCCTTTCACAAAGCCAAAGTGGGGGCACTGAGGGGTGGGCAAGGTAAATTACTGCAACAATTAACCAAGCAAACTATTAACAGTGCAATTGTAGCAATAGGATGAAGGGTAATGGTTTTAACCTGAAAGAGAGGAGACTCAGATTAGGTATCAGGAAGAAATTCTTTGCTGTGAGGGTGGTGAGACACTGGAAGAGGTTGCCCAGAGAAGCTGTGGCTGCCCCATCCCTGGAGGGGTTCAAGGCCAGGCTGGATGGGGCTTGGAGCAACCTGGTCTGGTGGGAGGTGTCCCTGCCCAGGGCAGGGGGCTGGAACTGGATGATCTTTAAGGTCCCTTCCAACTCAAACCATTCCATGATTCTATGATGAAACAGAAGCACAGCAGTTTTTGCAACCCAAACCATTCTGTGATTCTATGATGAAACAGAAGCGCAGCAGCTTTTGCCTGATCTGGGAATACGCGTGGAAAAAACAATCTGTTCAAACCTCCCTCCCCACAGAGGGAAGGTCAGAAGCATCCCCAAACTGCATATTTTTCAAAGGACTGTTTTTTGCCTTAAATGCAGCACTCTGGTGCAGAGATTTCAAGCCTGATAGTGCCCGTGAAGCACCTCGCAAACAGAAAATTCTTCTGCAGCCTGTGATGTCTTTATGATACAGCATTTTGGAGACAGTGATCTTTTCATGCATCACTCTTGCTCAGAGCAGGAAAATAAGCTTTCTCCTTTTTTACCCCCTTTTCTTTTGCTTCCTTTTACAAGGGAAGAATAGCCCTACTGAGATCAACTGGATACAGAAATTGCTCAAGCAGGGAAAACTGCGGGGAATTACAATCCCTGCTGGGAGGGGCAGGTCCATTAGAGGGGATCTCCATTTCTCCTTTGGGGAGGGATATATGAAAACATAAGACAGGCCACTGAGAAGACAGAGTTGGGGAATTGCTCTGGGCACAGAGAAGCTCTCCTTTTTCAGGGACCAGTCCCAGCAGCCCTGATGGAGGAACTCGCACATCTACCACCACTTTGCAGACTTTCTCTCTGAAGCTAAGCCCTCTAAAGACATCAATTCCCAACACTTCTCCTTCCTTTCCCCACAAACAACACGTACTAGCACTTACCAGCAAAACTTACCAATAGCATTTGCCTTCTGGTGGCCCTTTGCCCTGTTAGTGTTTGACAGCTCTCCCTCAAAACACCAACACCCCCAGCAGACAATGATTTGTTCTGGCAGAGTAAATGCTCTGGAGCTCACAAATCTGGGCCCATAATGGTTGTGCTGTTGAAGCAGAACTCCTTGAGGAAGCAGTGAATTCAGCATTCTCCCCCCACCAAGCCCTCTGTGGAAGCTGGAGAAGGCGGTCACAGGATACATCCATCTGTGGTCGCAACCTCAGAAGACTCATGTGATCCCAATGCTGTCGTTGACCGCTTCTTTCCAACCTCGTTGCACGATGTGTCATTTTCAGTAAGCAGTGGCATTTCATGGACTTTAAATCATAATGTGTTTTATTTTTTTTTTCTGTTTAACTTCATTCATCTCTCTCTGTTCCTATAAGCCTGATATTGCAACCGCCAAACTCTCAGTTTTCCATTAAATAGATGGTCTACGGGTAATGAACTTTGGTTTGTTGGCGCTGTACTGTAATTTCACAGTGCTAAGTATAGATCAGAGTCTGACTCCTCAGCATTTTTTGGGACCTTCTGTATTATTTTAACACCATACTCTTGTTACGCCTGGTAGGATGAGAGGTTTCAGTCCAAACCCAGACTTCCCTGCAAATTGCTAGTTTGCGTGCTGGCAGCCTCTTGTCAGAGATTTCTCTGTGAAGTACATCATCCCTACTTCCAGAGACATCCACTGTCACCTGTTTATTCTTCTAGCAAATCATAGAATGGTTAGGGAGTGAAGACCATCAAGTTCCACCCCTCCCTGCCCTGGGCAGGGACCCCTCCCACCAGACCAGGTTGCTCCAAGCCCCATCCAGCCTGGCCTTGAACCCCTCCAGGGATGGGGCAGCCACAGCTTCTCTGGGCAACCTATTCCTGGCTCTCACCACCCTCCCAGCAAAGAATTTCTTCCTAATAACTCATCTTAATCTCCCCTCTTTCAGATTAAAACCATTACCCCTTGTCCTATGGCTCCACTCCCTGATAAGAGTCCCTCCCCATCTCTCCTGGAGCCCCTTTAGGGACTGGTAGGGGATCCAAGGTCTCCCTGGAGCCTTCTCTTCTCCAGGCTGAAATCTTTACCTGGACTAATGATCTACAGAGGTCTCCCCAAAGCCTTCTCTTCTCCAGGCCGAAATCTTTACCTGGACTAATGATCTACAAAAACCCACCCTCAAGGGTTTTCCAGACAGCATCTGCAAATCTTGGGCTGCAGGTCTTGGGCCTTTTTTCCCTTGTGTATCCTCTAACTGCAGTCCTACAGCTGGTGGGAAAACGTCATCAATAGGGTGACTGGTGTCCAGGTTGTCCTGACCCTGTTTGAGGGAAAATTAAGCTAGGTAGGAATGCCACCACGTCGCAGGCTTTGGACTCTACCAATAGGCTGTTGTCTGAGTTTCAAGCAGAGAGTTGAGGTTTCTTGGTTTGGTTTGTTGGTTGTTTTGGGGTGGTTTTGTTTTTTTTATAAACAATTTCCCCATCACTACCTCGGATGCAGCATGGTGCAGTTGTGACCTACTTGGTCTCATCTGAGATGACACTCACGCACCAGCCCAGACGAGCCCCAGTCCTGTGCCATCCTCTTAAAGCCCACTTCATCCCCTCGCCCACAGCGTCTTTAACAAAGTAAACACTCGAGGTGCTCTGGCCCTCCATGAAAAGCAAATCAGCACTATTAGCACTGAAATCACTGATAGTCATTAAGCGCTCCTCATCACAGCAGGAAGTACTCTGTAATGCATCTCCATGGAAAATTTTACGACCCTGGATAAGTAGAAAAAACCCCAAACAACAAACAGCTTCTAAAAAGAGCTTGTGCTAGAGGCCAGGCCAAACCATGTTCAATTTGCATTCTCCTTTCTCATTTTGATTTACAGACCCCTTATGGTTTTTTCCTTTAGCGCTCAGGAATTTTCGACCAGACAAATGGTTTCCTCATAAAGCATTTGATTATGTTGGACTTTTTGCCTCCCTTAAACATTTCTAGGCTGATGTTGTTAAGGACCTGATCAAAAGGTCCTCTGTGTCTCCACATGGCAAAGTTCAACCAGGAAAGGCTGAGGACCAAGGGCTCATGCTAGAGACATCCCAGCAGAATAGCACAGGAGCACTGCAGGTATGGGTTTGGGGCAGGTGATGAAAAGCAAAAATGACCAAAAACACATTGGGAACGGCCCATTTCCTTCCCCAGCACCTTCCCAATAAAACAGCAGAGATGAGGAGGCACAAAATTCATTAAGAAGGCAAAGCCATCAAAATACCAACACTTTTGGATTCTTTGCCACCTTAAGGATGCTGCCCAGGCAAACACATTTATGCCTTCCTGAAATTTTGAATATGATTTATTAAAATATCTGAGTTGCTAAGTGTCTAGGGTTTTGAGACTGGTATATATTTTGTTTTATAACAACTCATGCACAGACAAGCTCAACGACGCTTGTCTATCTCAATTTCTTGATATTACTATGATGCCATTACTTCAGATATTTTGTTTTATAACAACTCATGCACAGACAAGCTCAACGACGCTTGTCTATCTCAATTTCTTGATATTACTATGATGCCATTACTTCAGTCTTCTTGATCCTTTTACAAGCCTTTCTAAAACATCCTGCCCCTGCCTCAGTCCTTCTTATATTTTTTTTTCTGTTGTTTTTATAGTTTTATGTTTTTTCTTTTTCTGCACACACCCCTCCCAGAAAACACAAACATAACTGGGAAGCCAAGAGAAATTCAGGGATCTGAGCACTTCCCTGAACTCATAACAAAAAACGACTCCACCAGATTCCTCAGAACACGAAGGAAACACGACAGGCAGAAAAACTCTTGGTTTTGTTGTTTTTTTTTTTCCCCCTCCCAGAGCTGTAAGCCATCAACAGCAGAGATGGTTTTTCTGGCCGTGGAGAAGGCTGGCTTTAGAAGGCTATTCATAGAAAAGAGATTTCCAAAATTTGAGTCATTGCTGCTGGGTGACAGTTGGCCACCAGTTATTGCCCAGAACAATGTCTCATAGTGTTTTTCAGCACAACCCTCTGCGGTCACGTCCAGTCTCTCAGACCTATAGTTGTTCTATTTGCTTCTGCCCTTCTCTACAGCACAAGCTATAGAAAGATCCTTTCCTGTCTCCCCGGCCTCATCCTCTCCCCTCAAATATTTTGCTTACTTTCATTTAGTCTTGCGGTCTTTCTGCAGTATTTCTGGGGTTTCAGAGTTCTTCTAGCCCACATGCACCGTTTACAAAATGTGCTTTTGACCTTTTTTTTCTGCAGAGACGTGTTTGCAAAGGGATGAGTCACAAACCTCATACTTTTTTTCTTTTGTTGAGAAATAATTTCTACAGAAAATGCAGAGGAGGTGCAGTTTAGCTAGAGAGCTTACGGATATCTTCTCTCTGGGGGCAAAGAGGAACTTGAGGTCAAATTTCCACTCTCAGAAGTAAATTTGGGGTGGGGAGAATCATTATAAACCCCTCTTGGACCATCAAGGCCAGGCTGGATGGGGCTTTGAGCAACCTGGTCTAGTGGGAGGTGTCCCTGCCCATGACATGGGGGCTGTAACTCAATGATCTTTGAGGTCCCTTCCAACTTAAACCATTCTATGATTCTAACAATCGGACCAGGACCCAACTGAGGGGCAGAGGAGATGAGAGGATGGTTGACTTACAAAGAAATGCTCAGCTCACTGGGCACTTGCCTGTTTTCAGATGCAGTTCCATCATAAAATTAGAACTGCAGGGATTTAAAAAAAACAAATTCCCTCCAATGTCCTACAGAAGAAACAAACTGAATTTTCCTCTTCACTGGGAAGAGCTATGCCAAGATCAAGGGTGCAACTGTTTGAGAAGTCCATGGAAGTTACTGAATTGACGCTGTCAAATTGCTCCGTCGCTGAAGGCCTTTGACACGGAGTGAATGAAATATTTGTTCCCAGCCCAGGACTACTGACTTGCATAGTAATCACGGAGCCAACCTAAATGATCGCGTAATTAATCATGGAGGAAGGTTTTTTGCAGGAAGAAGGTTGACACAATGGAAGCAGGGCTGGTTCTGCCCATCTGGGCTGCCAGAAGGTGGCTGGAGCAGGGGAAAAGCTGCCAGTAGGAAAGGCAATCCCAGGATAAATTGTGCAAAAAGTTGTTTTTTTTTTAAAAAAAATATTGGGTGAGTTAGTATGGGGAGATTGGGGAATTTCACTGAATTTTAGAGTTGGAAGGGACCATAGAGATCATCTAGTCCCACTCCCCTGCTGAAGCAAGACCACCCGGAGCTTGTCAGAGCATGTTACTCAGGAGCATCCAGGTGGGGCTTGAAAATCTCCAGAGAAGGGGACTCCACACCCTCCCTGGGCAGCCTGTTCCAGGGCTCTGTCACCCTCACTGTGAAGAAGTTTCTCCTCATATTTGAGTGGAGCCTCTTATGTTCCAACATAACATGCTGAAGGAGGCAAGTCCAAGTCCTGGAGGTGGACCTTGGTTTTTGAGGGCTCCACTCCAAGGGTGGCAAAGCCCAGGAGGTGGACCATAGCCCTAGTTGCCTTCTCTGTGCTGGTTTGTGCACTTTTTGCAAATATTTTTTGTAACTCAGGTAAAAAAACACTTGCAAAATCCAGTGTCTTAGTATTGATATTTTTTCCTGAATAAATCTCACAGATCATATCATCCGCTACCCTCAGTTCACACAGCACTGAAACCAAATCTCTGTATTTCAAAATACAGTTTAGATTCCAAATATTTTTAGCAAAACCCGTACTCCTCAAAACAGATTAGGAGAAAGCGATTTCCACCCTTCATCGAAACAGCCAGATACCAAAAAACGTGAAAGAAACTTCCACAAAAGGAACAACAAGTTCTTCAACTCATCTCACGGCACCACAGACTTTGATGAGAGCCAGTCCAACACTCATCTGCAAAGCGACTGTTAGGAGATACTCAAGTGTCTCTTCCCAAAACCCAGCTACGATTCCTCAAGGGAATTTCACATTGTTCAGGTGTTCTAGAGCTTCAAGGTTTGCAATTCCCTGCTTGGGAGCTTACAAACTCATTTATAAACTAATAGAAATGACGCAGATCCGGGACAAATGCTCTAGTTTCCTTCTCCATTTAAAGTTCTCTTTGTTATTTTAAATAATGATTTTCTGAAGACATCCAAACCAAGGCTGACACAGGATGAGAAAGCCTCAACTTGCTCCTGTCATCTCACAAAGACAGTTTAAATCTACTTTTTAACGGGCATTTCTAATCCTCCAAGCTTTTTCAGGCTAATTCTCCCGGCCAACACGGTGCCTGGTCTCCAAGATTATATTCATTCTTTATCTGGTTGAAGAAGAGTGGTCAGGGAACGGCCTATCAGACAATGAGGCTTCTTGCTATTTCAGCAATACCTTATGGGAGGAAAGTTCTTGAAATTTTCTGAACAAAGTCTAATTCTCCCCTTGTGCTGGGCTCTGGGAACTCAGTTTGGGGTTTTCAGTTCCTGCTGCAGAGAGAACATCCAGGCGCATGTGAGGGTGGGAGGGAGGGAGCAAACACAGCACAGATGGCTGGCAATATTTTTATAGAATGATAGAATTGTCTGGGTTGGAAGGGACCTTTCAGATCATC
>NW_015091012.1:27882-39125 GCF_001431845.1 Calidris pugnax | reverse complement strand
TGTAACTCAATGATCTTTGAGGTCCCTTCCAACTTAAACCATTCTATGATTCTAACAATCGGACCAGGACCTAACTGAGGGGCAGAGGAGATGAGAGGATGGTTGACTTACAAAGAAATGCTCAGCTCACTGGGCACTTGCCTGTTTTCAGATGCAGTTCCATCATAAAATTAGAACTGCAGGGATTTAAAAAAAACAAATTCCCTCCAATGTCCTACAGAAGAAACAAACTGAATTTTCCTCTTCACTGGGAAGAGCTATGCCAAGATCAAGGGTGCAACTGTTTGAGAAGTCCATGGAAGTTACTGAATTGACGCTGTCAAATTGCTCCGTCGCTGAAGGCCTTTGACACGGAGTGAATGAAATATTTGTTCCCAGCCCAGGACTACTGACTTGCATAGTAATCACGGAGCCAACCTAAATGATCGCGTAATTAATCATGGAGGAAGGTTTTTTGCAGGAAGAAGGTTGACACAATGGAAGCAGGGCTGGTTCTGCCCATCTGGGCTGCCAGAAGGTGGCTGGAGCAGGGGAAAAGCTGCCAGTAGGAAAGGCAACCCAGGGTAAATTGTGCAAAAAGTTGTTGTTTTTTTTTTTAAAATATTGGGTGAGTTGGTGTGGGGACCATGGGGAAGATGCTGAAGGAAGCGAGTCCAAGTCCTGGAGAGGGACCTTGGTTTTTGAGGGCTCCACTCCAAGGGTGGCAAAGCCCAGGAGGTGGACCATAGCCCTGGTTGCCCTCTCTGTGCTGGTTTGTGCACCTCCTGCAGATTTTTTTTGTGACTCAGATAAAAAAACACTTGCAAAATCCAGTGTTAAGTTTCTCCTCATATTTGAGTGGAGCCTCTTATGTTCCAACATAACATGCTGAAGGAGGCAAGTCCAAGTCCTGGAGGTGGACCTTGGTTTTTGAGGGCTCCACTCCAAGGGTGGCAAAGCCCAGGAGGTGGACCATAGCCCTAGTTGCCTTCTCTGTGCTGGTTTGTGCACTTTTTGCAAATATTTTTTGTAACTCAGGTAAAAAAACACTTGCAAAATCCAGTGTCTTAGTATTGATATTTTTTCCTGAATAAATCTCACAGATCATATCATCCGCTACCCTCAGTTCACACAGCACCAAAACCAAATCTCTGTATTTCAAAATACAGTTTAGATTCCAAATATTTTTAGCAAAACCCGTACTCCTCAAAACAGATTAGGAGAAAGCGATTTCCACCCTTCATCGAAACAGCCAGATACCAAAAAACGTGAAAGAAACTTCCACAAAAGGAACAACAAGTTCTTCAACTCATCTCACGGCACCACAGACTTTGATGAGAGCCAGTCCAACACTCATCTGCAAAGCGACTGTTAGGAGATACTCAAGTGTCTCTTCCCAGAACCCAGCTACGATTCCTCAAGGGAATTTCACATTGTTCAGGTGTCCTAGAGCTTCAAGGTTTGCAATTCCCTGCTTGGGAGCTTACAAACTCATTTATAAACTAATAGAAATGACGCAGATCCGGGACAAATGCTCTAGTTTCCTTCTCCATTTAAAGTTCTCTTTGTTATTTTAAATAATGATTTTCTGAAGACATCCAAACCAAGGCTGACACAGGATGAGAAAGCCTCAACTTGCTCCTGTCATCTCACAAAGACAGTTTAAATCTACTTCTTAACAGGCATTTCTAATCCTCCAAGCTTTTTCAGGCTAATTCTCCCGGCCAACACGGTGCCTGGTCTCCAAGATTATATTCATTCTTTATCTGGTTGAAGAAGAGTGGTCAGGGAACGGCCTATCAGACAATGAGGCTTCTTGCTATTTCAGCAATACCTTATGGGAGGAAAGTTCTTGAAATTTTCTGAACAAAGTCTAATTCTCCCCTTGTGCTGGGCTCTGGGAACTCAGTTTGGGGTTTTCAGTTCCTGCTGCAGAGAGAACATCCAGGCGCATGTGAGGGTGGGAGGGAGGGAGCAAACACAGCACAGATGGCTGGCAATATTTTTATAGAATGATAGAATTGTCTGGGTTGGAAGGGACCTTTCAGATCATCGAGTCCAACCATCAACCTAACTCTGATAAAAACCATCACTAACGCATGTCTCCAAGCACTGTGTCAACCCGGCTTGGAAATACCTCCAGCGCTGGCGCCTCAACCACTGCCCTGGGCAGCCCATTCCAATGCTTAGTAACTAATAATATATTAATTAATAACTAATGCTTATCTGCCCTCCCTGTAAATTGCCAAATGATGTTCTTCTTTAGAGGAGAAAATATCCTCCCATTTTTCCCACTTACCTCCTTTAGATAAAGGTCCATCCAACGGGTAGGGCCGGGGAGCAGCTGAAACTGTGGCTGAGGAACTCATGGTGGGTCTTGTGCCATCTCCAGCAGCTTTCCCTTTTTTGAGAAAGGGCAGGAAAGTATTTATCATTTATACCACCTGGACTGTGCAGTTTGCTGGCTCCTTCCCATCCTTCTTACCTCTTCAGACTTCAACCTGCACTGCCAAAGACCAAACATTTTCTGCTTAAACATTACATAAAGGGAAAACATGATCCAGGAGAAATCTCGAAGAGCTTTGTTGGGGTGGGTGGGTGTGAACAATGCTGCCAGCAACCTCCAATTTATTTAGATTTTATTTTTACTTCCCCCCCACACACACACTTTTTAAAACATGTGACATTAATAAAACCAAAGCTGCAATCTGATTAATTTTTTTGGTGCTAATAAGCCTTGCAATCTAGGTTATTTTTGGTTTTTTCTTAAAGGAGAAAAACCTATTTTATCAGCAGTAGCAGAAAAGCGCTGTGCTGTGGACTGGGGTGTGACTATTAATTAACAAGCAGACACTTCAAGTGAGTATTTCTTCTTTTGAACATCCTTGCGAACATCGACAAGTGGGATGAATTCCCTTACACCATAGAAGCAAAAAAGAATCCCTGCAGCTGTGTTCCAGCCTGGACATTCAAAAGAGCCAATAGGAAAAGCAGGGAATCGGTCACATAAATAACGAATTACGACATCTTTGGGTGCTCTCTCGATGTTCTGCTGGAGGGAACACAACATGCCTTTCGAAAACGAACGTTTTGGTACTTTTTTTCTGGTTATTTCTGGGTTGGTGGAGTTCCTTGCTGTTGTGGAAACACTTGGCTCCCTTTGTCATTGGACAGTAGGTCGAGGGAGGTCATTCTCCCTCTCTACTCTGCGCTGGTGAGGCCATAACTAGAATATTGCATCCAGTTCTGGGCTCCCCAGTTCAAGAGGGACAGGGAACTACTGGAGAGAGTCCAGCGTAGGGCAACAAAGATAATTAAGGGACTGGAACATCTCCCTTATGAGGAAAGGCTCAAGGAGCTGGGACAAGCAAAGACTGAGGGGAGACCTTATTTATAAGTATCTAAAGGGTGAGTTGAAGGATGTTGGAGCTGGACTCTTTTCAGTGGTTTCCAGCAATAGGACAAGGGGCAACGGGCTCAAGCTGGAACATAGAAAGTTCCATTCAAATATTAAAAAAAACGGGCACAAGCTGGAACAATGGGAAATTCCATTCAAATATTTAAAAAAACCTTCTTTATGGTGAGGGTGACAGAGCCCTGGAAGAGGCTGCCCAGGGAGGTCGTGGAGTTCCCTTCTCTGGAGTTCTTCAAGACCCGCCTGGATGCCGTCCTGAGTGATGTGCTCTGGGCAACCCTGCTTTGGCAGGGGAGTTGGACGAGATGATCTCTAGAAGGTCCCTTCCAACTCTGACAATTCCATGATTCCATGAATAAGGGGGGCTGGATGAGATGATCCCATATAATTCTGTGCATACATTCAGGACACACAGAGAGCTAAACAAATACCTTTTTACCTGCAGCTGGAACATAGAAAGTTCCATTCAAATATTAAAAAAAACCTTCTTTACGGTGAAGGTGACAGAGCCCTGGAAGAGGCTGCCCAGGGAAGGTGTGGAGTCCCCTTCTCTGGAGATCTTCAAGACCCACCTGGATGCAGTCCTGAGTAATGTGCTCTGGGCAACCCTGCTTTAGCAGGGGGGTTGGACCAGATGATCTCTAGAGGTCCCTTCCAACTCTGATAATTCCATGATTCCGTGAATAAGGGGGGCTGGATGAGATGATCCCATATAATTCTGTAAATACATTCAGGACACACAAAGAACTAAACAAATACCTTGTTACCTGCAGTTCTTCAGCCACAGAAACTTCTGCAGCTTCAGGGGCACCATCGGAGACACACAGAAGGACAAAGGTGCCTGAAAGCTGGTCGCTTGCAGGTATTTATTTTTGCAGCAGCATCTAGAATGGCTCTGCAGGTGGGCACCTCATCAGAGAGTAATTACTCCTCACTCCACAACAGCTCTGGGGGAGAGATTTGGACTTAATTGCAAACCGAAAGGGAAGGCCTCATGCCCTGCACTTAAGCGCCACTTTGCGCCGTGGGGATCCTTAGGAAGGGAAAGTCATCAAACCGTGGTGTCCAGCAGCGAGGAGATCCCTGCTCTTTCCCCTCTGGCGAACCTTCTGCTCCTGAAAACACCAAACGGGTCCCCACCAGAAGAGCCAAGCAAGTTGTCGCTTCTAATTGTGACACCCAGGGACACAACCAGCCCTCGAAACGTCCCCCACCAGCCATCAACCATG
The DNA here is from genome assembly GCF_001431845.1 of Calidris pugnax. Taxonomy (NCBI): domain Eukaryota; kingdom Metazoa; phylum Chordata; class Aves; order Charadriiformes; family Scolopacidae; genus Calidris; species Calidris pugnax. Next base: position 34,502 of record NW_015091012.1, on the reverse strand, counting down.
AGGAGGTCTGATCTTTCAAACTTCACCGACAGACCATGTCGTTATCTCCCTCCCTCCACCTCTTGACCCCTTATTTCCCAAGATTAACATTCATTTATTTATTTATTTCCCATGGTTTCAAACTACTTTGGCTGCCCAAAATCCTCTGCGTGGACCCTCACGTACCTCTGCGTGGGGGTGACTTTGGAAGGCTCTTCAGCACCGAGTTCATTTGGGGATCTTGTACATCCTGTTGATTATCAAGAGCAATTTCCAAGGTGTGGGGGGAGCTGCAGGAGGACAATAAAAAAAGGGGTGGGGGGAGAAAGTCTTTAAAAAGCTGCCTGTCCCTGTGATTTTCAGCTCTTTGAAAAAATCAAGAGAGACCAGAAAAGCCCCCTCCCCACCAAGAGTGTGGTTGAGATAACTACAAAGGAACTATTCTCACCAGGTTCCTTCAGGAAAACGAAGGGTGCTCTGATTGTGGTTTTTTTTTTGGGCCTTGCTAATCTGACAGATATAGATGGGTAATTCGGAACAGCCAAAATCTTTGTTCTAAAAAACACTGACTCATACATGTTCCATCCAGATGTTTCGCTGGGTCCTTAACAGACACCAAAACTTTCCTTAAATACTTTTATACAGTTAAGAGCGTACACACCTAAGGGAGGACCTCCAGTAAGAGCAACTTAAAAAGGAGTATTTATGCCTCCCAACATGGAGGCTCTAAATACAACCCCATCCCACCCCCAACGCTTTGTTTCTGCCTAATCAAGCTTGAAAATTAATAGCACCAAGGTTCTTAATGAGCAATTAGGGCCTCACAGGCTGGTCTCTCCCAACAGGTACAGCTGGGTCCTTAACAGACACCAAAACTTTCCCTAAATACTTAGAAATTGCCTTTTATACAGTTAAGAGCGTACACACCTAAGGGAGGACCTCCAGTAAGAGCAACTTAAAAAGGAGTATTTATGCCTCCCAACATGGAGGCTCTAAATACAACCCCATCCCACCCCCAACGCTTTGTTTCTGCCTAATCAAGCTTGAAAATTAATAGCACCAAGGTTCTTAATGAGCAATTAGGGCCTCACAGGCTGGTCTCTCCCAACAGGTACAGGAGTTTGGGTGTAAACACTCCAGTGCAGCGGGGGTTTGGGAAATGTAACTCACAGAATCTCTCAGTTGTTGGATGTTGTTGCCCTCACCCGTCTGATCCTCACCTGCTCCTGGAGGGATGAAGCTTTGTGTCCCAGCTCTTCTGCTTTGCAGCCCCTGCTGGATAAACTCAGTAGTCCCAGCTCTTCTGCTTTGCAGCCCCTGCTGGATAAACTCAGGAAGGATCATAGAATGGTTTGGATTGGAAGGGACCTTAAAGATCATCCAGTTCCAACCCCCTGCCCTGGGCAGGGACACCTCCCACCAGACCAGGTTGCTCCAAGCCCCATCCAGCCTGGTCTTGAACCCCTCCAGGGATGGGGCAGCCACAGCTTCCCTGGGCAACCTCTTCCAGTGTCTCACCACCCTCACAGATAAGAATTTCTCTCTCATATCTCATCTAACTCTCTCCTCTTTCAGTTTAAAACCATTCCCCCTCCTCCTATTGCTCCCCTCCCTGATCCAGAGTCCCTCCCCATCTCTCCTGTAGCCCCTTTAAGGACTGGAAGGGGCTCTAAGGTCTCCCCAGAGCCTTCTCTTCTCCAGGCTGAACCACCCCAACTCTCTCAGCCCATCAAGGAGGGTGTTCATTCCTCTACAAGCTCAACAGACCATCAGTAAACACACCATTCCACCCCAAGATGAGCGATATTCTTCAACTTGATAGGCCTTTTAGTAGAGAACCCTCCCAGCAGACAGACAGACAGACACATTGCAATGCACACAGAATGTGACACGTACCGCGCACAGAAAGGATTCCTGATCTGCCAGGAGCCAGAACTGAAGATCTGCTGCTGAAGGGTCTGGTGAGGCCCCACCTCGAGGGCTGTGTCCAGTTTTGGGGCCCTCACTACAAGAAAGACATTGAGGGGCTGGAGCGGGTCCAGAGAAGGGCAACGGAGCTGGTGAGGGGTCTGGAGCACAAGTCTGGTGAGGAGCGGCTGAGGGAGCTGGGGGTGTTCAGCCTGGAGAAAAGGAGGCTGAGGGGAGACCTTCTCGCTCTCTCCAACTCCCTGAAAGGAGGGTGTAGCCAGGGGGGGTCGGTCTCTCCTCCCAAGGAACAGGCCATGGCACAAGAGGAAACAGCCTCAAGTTGAGGCAGGGGAGGTTCAGATTGGATATTAGGAAAAAGTTCTTCCCCAAAAAGTTAGGGGCCCAAAGTGCATCTGATGGTTTTTGGGGACGGTGAATGGATCCCAGCCTCACTCACACCACAACAGCAGCCACAGGAGTCAGGATCCCAACACACAGGAGTCCCTACGGCAACATACACAAAAATTAAATTCCCATTTGAATCTCAGAGACGTTTTCCATCTTCCACAGAACACAATCGTGCAGTTTCACAGGAGCTGTTTTTCCTTCACTGCTTTTGGGAATGCAAATGCAGCGGCACAAACCTCCTCCTCAAATGCATTCCCATCCCTCAAAACTTCACGCTGTGCCCAAGGGGAGCTCGTCTGCCCCACAGAGATTTCACAGAATCACAGAATGGTGTGGGCTTGGAAGGGACCTCTGGAGATCATCTCGTCCAACCCCCTGCCAAATCAGGTCCACCCAGAGTAGGTCCCACAGGAACGTGGTTTGAAACGTCTCCAGGGATGAAGACTCCACCACCTCCCTGGACAGCCTCTTCCAGGGCTCTGCCACCCTCACAGGAAAGAAGTTCCTCCTCATGTTTAGGTGGAACTTCTTACATTCAAGTTTGTGCCCGTTCCCTCTTGTCCTGTCCCTGGGCACCACTGAAAAAAGCCTGGCCCCATCCTCCTGACACCCACCCTTGCAGTATTTATAGGCGTTGATCAGATGCTCCCTCAGCCTTCTCTTCTCCAGACTAAAAAGACAGATTTTAAAGCAGATTTTCCTCCTCCTCCAGGAGTGAGCTTTCATTAACCTTGTGAAGGGCAGCCCAGGAAGAGAGGTCCCTCTGGGACGAAGAGCCACCACAGCTGAAGTTCTCTGGAGTCATTCAGAGAAGTTTCAACCATTTCCAGAAAAGCCAAAATGACAGCTCTGCTCATAAAGACAGATTCTGAAAATAAAAAAAGAACTAGTAGAAAAACATCATACTCTTTAAAAGACCTTTATTTTGGCTGCACAGTTACAATTTTGAAGTCTATTTATGCTTTACAGTTAGATCGTTCCCAAATAATACTTCATAGCTCACGAGGTAAACAGTGCTTTCTCTATCAGTCTGGTGTACAAGAACTCTATAAAATACAGATTAAGTGACTTTTTCATCTGTACACTTTTCGGATTAGTTCACCAAGATCAATTAAAAAGGCAAATAGATTAATTGGCAAAAAAAAGGTGCTGTTACATATTTTTTTTTTAATATATTAGTACAAAATGGCACAAAAGGAAAAAAGGTCATTTTAAAGGCGATAAGCATCGAACCTCTTCAACAGTTTGAATCAGTTCAACCGATTTCAACTGGATCTCAAATACCCACTGTTGAACTTGGAATTTCACTTGTAAAATCTTCTTTTTCCCTGGCTGTAGGAGAGACCTCACGTACAGCTTTGGATCTGTTCATGGAAACTGAATCACAGCAGTTTCGGAACAGAGACATTCAAGTGCAGTTAGGAAGTTGGGAATTAATTCTTCTTCCCAGTAAATTTCAGAATTCACAGAGTAGAGCTTATTTTCATCCAGCCAAGCTCATCGACGCACGTTTGGGACTCAAAAGATACCAGACGTGTGCACATAAAACACAGTATTTCTTAATGCAAGAACTGAAAACAAACAGAAATCCACGTTAATTACGTCATCCACCCAAATTACCTTTGGCAGGAGCCTTCCAGGCGTAACCGGACTCAACGCCAGGTACAGAGATACACGAAGCATTAAAAGATTTCAGGCGAACCGAAGGCTTGATTCAAAAGCTTCAGGTTTTTTTTAAAAGTAACTTCAGCAACCTACGTTTCATTTCTGAACCACCCATCTCAAATGGGCAGGCGGGTGGGATGGAAGGGAAAGAGACACCAAAAACATTTCTAACTTCAAAAAAATAAACGCTGAGATGGGAATCTGTCGCCTCAAGCAACAATTCAGGAGTTCGTTTTGGCAGCAACGTTTAGCAATATCCCAAAAGATAATTACCCACCCCTTCCAAAACAAATTATCTGGATTTTGATTAGCGCCCCCCCCAAACCTTAAGAGGTTTTTACGTTTAAGTTGACAGAACAGTTTATTATTTAAACTGTTTATTTTCTGGTAAGACAGCGCTCACATCCAAGAGGGCGGGCGGTTACACTGGTGGTAGTACTGAGAATGGTACTTCTCAGGTTAAAACAAAAAAAGTCTTCTAAAAAATAAAAATAAGTGTGATGAAGTACAGAAGGGTTATTTGACTCAGCTTCACAATGAGCAAACCATGACCAGGAATTTCCTTCCATAATTTAAATACCAGTGACAACGCTTTCTCCAGAGGCTTATTTGCTGAGTAACCATATGACGATTCCAAGGAGAGATAACCCAACAACAAGGATAACAATGAGGATGCACATCTTCTTTCGGGACCTTTGCTGCCAAGAGAGAAAAAACAACCCAAGTTACTTGAAAACTGCACCATCAGGACCAGAAGACTATTCACAGAATCACAGAATGACATGGGGTTGGAAGGGACCTCTGGAGATCATCCAGTCCAACCCCCTGCCAAAGCAGGTCCACCTACAGCAGGTTGCACAGGAACGTGTCCAGGTGGGTTTGAATGTCTCCAGAGAAGGAGACTCCACCACCTCTCTGGGCAGCCTCTTCCAGGGCTCTGCCACCCTCAAAGTGAAGAAGTTCCTCCTCATGTTTAGATGGAACTTCTTATGTTCAAGTTTGTGCCCATTTCCTCTTGTCCTGTCCCTGGGCACCACTGAAAAAAGACTGGCCCCATCCTCCTGACACCCACCCTTTCAGTATTTATAGGTTTTCAAATAGGCCAGCTCTGCCAGGTGTGCCACCTCTGCTGCAAGACCTGCTGAACACAAGCTTGTCAAAAGTCTTGATGACCTTCTTTTGAAATCAGAATCATTGAATGGTTTGGGTTGGAAGGGACCTTAAAGATCATCCAGTTCCAACCCCCCTGCCCTGGGCAGGGACACCTCCCACCAGACCAGGTTGCTCCAAGCCCCATCCAGCCTGGCCTTGAACCCCTCCAGGGATGGGGCAGCCACAGCTTCTCTGGGCAACCACCCTCACAGTCAGGAATTTCTTCCTGACATCTCATCTAAATCTCCCCTCTTTCAACCTTTTCTCCTCAAGATAAAGCACAAAATTTTTCATTTTGCATTTCAAGCAGAAAACTAAGGTCTTCCACATAAAATTTTGCCTGCTACTCTTTCCCGTTCCTGACCCTGAACTTAGTTGGTATCATAAATCTGGTATCAACCATATATAACGTGCCAGTTGGTGTCACATAGAATCCAGCTCACCTAGAATCCATCCCTTTCCCTCTCTCACTTCTGAAAATAACAGGCAATCCTTCAGACATTTTGTCATTGATTTACTGTCCTGGCTACTACTAACACATATAAGAGGATTAAAAAAAAAAAAAAAGTGAAAAAAAAATCTAAGGACTAACTCCAGCTCTGATTTAAGAGGGAAGATTTATTACTAATAAGATTATTTTTAGTAAGTTTCAAATTGTTATAAAGAACTAGCATTTATAGGTATTTTAAAAAGGCTTTTCAAAAAAAAGTTTGAGAGTTTGAAATATGTTTTTAACATCAAGGTAGCAATTACCAGAAGCTGGATATATCCAGCTTTGAGAAGATTTTAGACAGCAAGAATTCATGCTAACAGACAGCATCTTCCAAAGACTTCCCTGCTCTGTCTTCCCTTCTCCTCCAGGGACCTTTAGAAGCTTGCTCTAAAGAAGTGTTGCCAAAGAAGAGCTGTCAAAGGAGGGGTTGGATTTTTTAGGGTTATTTTGTTTTGTTTTTAAACAAAGGTATAACTCCAGGTGCTCTGAAACAGCCTGGCTAATTTTACAGGAAACCCAGAGTTTTCAGAGCTCACTGACTTTTAGAAATACCATCAGAGTCTAACACAAACCCTTAGGTAATTCTCCAAGCTTTAAGGAAATCTGTGAGCAAAATCTGAACTTTGTAAGAAAGTAGAAATCAGGACTGAGAAAGGGCAGTTACAGACAACGGGCAGTTGGCACTGACTATGAGGAGAGACTGAGAGAGCTGGGACTCTTTAGTCTGGAGAAGAGAAGGCTGAGGGGAGACCTTATCAACGCCTACAAGTATCTCAAGGGAGGGTTGAAGGAGGAGGGAGCCAGACTCTTTTCAGTGGTTCCCACTGAGAGGACGAGGGGCAACGGGCACAAGTTGGAACATAAGAGGTTCCACTCAAATATGAGGAGAAACTTCTTCACGGTGAGGGTGACAGAGCCCTGGAACAGGCTGCCCAGGGAGGGTGTGGAGTCCCCTTCCTTGGAGATTTTCAAGACCCGCCTGGATGCTCCTGAGTAACATGCTCTGACAAGCTCT
>NW_015091012.1:0-9344 GCF_001431845.1 Calidris pugnax | reverse complement strand
TTGTGCCCATTTCCTCTTGTCCTGTCCCTGGGCACCACTGAAAAAAGACTGGCCCCATCCTCCTGACACCCACCCTTTCAGTATTTATAGGTTTTCAAATAGGCCAGCTCTGCCAGGTGTGCCACCTCTGCTGCAAGACCTGCTGAACACAAGCTTGTCAAAAGTCTTGATGACCTTCTTTTGAAATCAGAATCATTGAATGGTTTGGGTTGGAAGGGACCTTAAAGATCATCCAGTTCCAACCCCCCTGCCCTGGGCAGGGACACCTCCCACCAGACCAGGTTGCTCCAAGCCCCATCCAGCCTGGCCTTGAACCCCTCCAGGGATGGGGCAGCCACAGCTTCTCTGGGCAACCACCCTCACAGTCAGGAATTTCTTCCTGACATCTCATCTAAATCTCCCCTCTTTCAACCTTTTCTCCTCAAGATAAAGCACAAAATTTTTCATTTTGCATTTCAAGCAGAAAACTAAGGTCTTCCACATAAAATTTTGCCTGCTACTCTTTCCCGTTCCTGACCCTGAACTTAGTTGGTATCATAAATCTGGTATCAACCATATATAACGTGCCAGTTGGTGTCACATAGAATCCAGCTCACCTAGAATCCATCCCTTTCCCTCTCTCACTTCTGAAAATAACAGGCAATCCTTCAGACATTTTGTCATTGATTTACTGTCCTGGCTACTACTAACACATAAAAGAGGATTAAAAAAAAAAAAAAAGTGAAAAAAAAATCTAAGGACTAACTCCAGCTCTGATTTAAGAGGGAAGATTTATTACTAATAAGATTATTTTTAGTAAGTTTCAAATTGTTATAAAGAACTAGCATTTATAGGTATTTTAAAAAGGCTTTTCAAAAAAAAGTTTGAGAGTTTGAAATATGTTTTTAACATCAAGGTAGCAATTACCAGAAGCTGGATATATCCAGCTTTGAGAAGATTTTAGACAGCGAAAATTCATGCTAACAGACAGCATCTTCCAAAGACTTCCCTGCTCTGTCTTCCCTTCTCCTCCAGGGACCTTTAGAAGATTGCTCTAAAGAAGTGTTGCTAAAGAAGAGCCATAAAAGGAGGGGTTGGATTGTTTAGGGTTATTTCTTTTTGTTTTTAAACAAAGGTGTAACTCCAGGTGCTCTGAAACAGCCTGGCTAATTTTACAGGAAACCCAGAGTTTTCAGAGCTCACTGACTTTTAGAAATACCATCAGAGTCTAACACAAACCCTTAGGTAATTCTCCAAGCTTTAAGGAAATCTGTGAGCAAAATCTGAACTTTGTAAGAAAGTAGAAATCAGGACTGAGAAAGGGCAGTTACAGACAACGGGCAGTTGGCACTGACTATGAGGAGAGACTGAGAGAGCTGGGACTCTTTAGTCTGGAGAAGAGAAGGCTGAGGGGAGACCTTATCAACGCCTACAAGTATCTCAAGGGAGGGTTGAAGGAGGAGGGAGCCAGACTCTTTTCAGTGGTTCCCACTGAGAGGACGAGGGGCAACGGGCACAAGTTGGAACATAAGAGGTTCCACTCAAATATGAGGAGAAACTTCTTCACGGTGAGGGTGACAGAGCCCTGGAACAGGCTGCCCAGGGAGGGTGTGGAGTCCCCTTCCTTGGAGATTTTCAAGACCCGCCTGGATGCTCCTGAGTAACATGCTCTGACAAGCTCTAGGCAATCCTGCTTCAGCAGGGGAGTTGGACTAGATGATCTCTATGGTCCCTTCCAACTCTAAAATTCAGTGAAATTCAGTGAAATTCAGTACCTGGTAGTTTGCTGCTCTCGACAGCTGCTGGTTCGCTTGCTGCACGTGAACCTCTGCATTTTCCACGTTGGCTTCGATGCTGTCTTTATTTTAAAACAAAACATTTCAAATTTTGGTTAGTTATCACCCAGCCAAAGGTTTGGGTTGCCGAAATACACTTAGGAGCATAGGTAATAGCTGTCCCCCCCAGCTGCTGGTGTCTTCATCAATTATCATCGAATCATAGAATGGTTTGGGTTGGAAGGGACTTCAAAGACCATCCAGTTCCAACCCCCCTGCCAGAGAAGCTTGATCCATCCTGTACTTCTTCCCAAGTTCATTTTTGAACCACCCAGGCAATGAGGGGCTGAATTTGCATCAGTAACAGCTCCCCTGGTGTAGAACCAGAACTGAACCTTTGATCCCAACTGCAGTAGAAACTCTCAGTACTTCAACTTTTTTTTTTTTTAACTTTTTTTTTAAAAAAAACTTTTACTTGTCCTCGAACTTGCTCCTGACTGCCCTCTGCTCAGATTAAAAAAGTGCTAAGGCCTACGAAATCAGAGGAAACAGACACACAGAACACCCCAAAAGGCACGACTCCAGCTTGGTATTCTATCACATTGACACAGATTTATTATTTTTTTTCCCCCTCCTGGAAAAATGCGAACAGATTATGGGCTAAGGTGATAGAAAAAGCTCTGAAAACAACAGCATGGCCCAGCAGCAGACTCAGAAAATGTATTTTTCAACCACGTTTCATTAAAAGAACCAACCTGTCTGCATGGAGGGCAAAGCAAGAATCTTTGCTGAATCTGCACACTTATGGCATTAACCAATACCCTAAAAATCCCCACATGAACCCCAATTTTATGTACAAACAATTAAAAAAACTACCTTTACAGACATTTTATACACGTGAAAAGCTACATAATGTTTTAAACTACATTTTAAACAAACTTTCTTAATGTATCCCCAGTCACATCAGCCAACCTACCCATGTTTAGGCTGTACCTGATTTGTTTTAGCTTTGATATTCTCATTAGAGAAATTTGTCCAGCAAAAGAAAGTTCATGTTGCAGCTCTCCAGAGTAACAAAATAAAAAACCAAAAATTCAAAGAATATTTGAATTGGACTTACCTATCACATCCCCTTGTTCATGGATCATCATTCCTAGATCTTTAAAAATTTCATTGATGTCCATAATATCTGCCTGCGAGGAAACAATCATTGAATTAATTGATATAAATGTTTTCTAGCATCTCTCTACATTTAGATATAAATACTGCTCCTCCTTCTCACAACTAAGCATCCATGACTTTTTTTACACTACAAGATAAGAAAACCTGTTTAAAAAAACCTAAGTTTCTGTTTAAGCCAAATTAATAAAAGCATGTGCAGAAGGTATTTTGCATTAGTTTGAGTACACAAATTTAAATTTACAGAAATTAACTCTAAAATATGGCCAGGCATTTGCACCTCTTGTATAATCCTACTTCCACCTGGTTACAATGAAGGGATAGATGCCGTTTTACCCCTGTGCATATGATCTCTTCTTAAGTAATGATGGATATATGTTGAGTTCAATTGACTGTAAGTTAAATTATGAGTGGCAAGGGAGAGATTATTGAAAAATTTATCCACAGAATGGGTTTTTCCACATTCATCAGTGAGACCTCCTGAAAAATGCCAGTTCCAGCATCTCTCCTGTTGGTGGCAAGAGATGTGGATTCCAGACCGGTTGGGAAAATTAATTTTGCCTTTGCAGATGTCTCTTGATTCCAGTATTTCATCAGGTGTGACAGTTCACATCTTGTTTTTACAGATTTTTAACTTATTGACAAGCCCTTGATTACAAAAGCTGGAATGAAACAGAGCACCGCTGTTATTTCCAGAAATGTTCAAAAAAGCCACTTAAAAAATGAAGATGTTGAACGATACATTGAGAAAACCTGGGAGGAAAGGCTTAATTTTGCTTACTTTATATAATCAGTGTTAAAAAAAGGTTATGACCAATATGTTGGAAAAAAATGGTACGTATTCTTTTTTGCAATCACAATCCCTTATTCCATACATGACCCAGTGAAGTTAAACACAGTATCAAAACATGGCTTTCATGACAATAGATTTTTAATGCACATTTCACATATAAACTCAATATTTATAGTGTGGAAGGAAGAAAACACACCCACAAAGCCTAACTCCTCCAGATTAATATCTGCAATTAATCCTCAGGCCTCTATAAAAATGTTTTTTCTTTGAAAAATTTAAAAGCATACTCTGCTGTGAAACCATTTGTACTTACCTCAAGCTGCCTAATGGAAGATTCCCTCTCCTCAATGAGACGGAGGTCATCCTCTGTAATTTCCTCATCTTGCACTTGTGCTTGTGGTTGACTATCAAGCAAAAAAAAATAAATTAGAACACACAGAAGTGAACAGGCAGAATGTGGAATAACTCAGAAGAAGAAAAGGATAGTACACAGCACATACTTTAATTAAAAATTGCACATTTTTACCCTTAGCTCTCGCTATCAGCGCTCGCTCCTTCGGTAGAGGAAGCTGCTGCTGGAGAAACACTCACATTGAGCCAACTGCTTGGGAATTCCAAGTATGAATACGATGGCAAAGTTTCTTCTGAATGATAAATTGCAGGGTTTACACCCATTCTGAGGCAAAAGCGAGGTAGCCAACAAAACAATCTGAGACTGAGGAGGAGTTCTTGGAGGGCGTGAAAGCAGGGAGAGATCCCAGTAAACACTCAACGCTTATCACAAATGAACAGTTTTACTCCATTCACAGGTTGGAAAGTGCTTAGAATTGTAGAATTGTCTGGGTTGGAAGGGACCTTTCAGATCATTGAGTCCAACCATCAACCAAACTCTGATAAAAACCATCACTAACCCATGTCACTAAGCCCTATGTCAACACGATTTTTAAATACCTCCAGGGATGGTGACTCCACCACTGCCCTGGGCAGCCCATTCCAAGGTTTCATAACCCTTTCCGTGCCAAAATTTTTCCCAATATCCAATCTGAACCTCCCCTGGTGCAACCTGAGGCCATTTCCTCTTGTCCCATGGCCTGTTGTCCCATGTCACCAGTTGGAGAGAGCGAGAAGGTCTCCCCTCAGCCTCCTTTTCTCCAGGCCGAACACCCCCAGCTCCCTCAGCTGCTCCTCACAAGACTTGTGCTCCAGACCCCTCACCAGCTCCGTTGCCCTTCTCTGGACCCACTTACCTAAGTCTGGGTCTCAGGAAGCCCAAATACAGACTTAGGGAAGTTTAATAAGATAATTAAATCTGAAACATGGGGAAAAAACAGGAAGGTGATGGTCCTTTTTCTTCACATCTATTCCACCAGAGCCTCTTTATAATTACCCTACAGAAGAAAGCCTAACTGAACAACCTACCCCAACTACCTCCAGAAAAAAGGCAATTGATGAGAAAAAAAATAATTAAAAGTGAAAAAATAATAATAAAAAAAGGCAGCTGGCTTCCCTGCAGGCTATTAATTATTTTGAGTGAGGTTAAGACTTACTAACAAATTCATCCTACCTGTCCCAAGAGACAAGTGTTCCTTCTTTGTAGCCATCTTCAGCAGCACCACCCTACATGATCAGTGTTTAAAAAGATACATAAAACATTACGGCCCTGAAAAGAGCACTGTCAGCATTTCTATAATGAGTCAATATTATAAGGTTTATAGTAAGTCAACTTCAAACTGAAAACGTGATTTAACATGTTCTCCTCCTGGTTTTGCTCTATGCATGCACAAAGCTGAAATATGAGCAAAAACATTCAACTCAGGAACTGCCTGCTAAAATTTACAACCTGTATTTGGCACAGAGTGAAAAGGCAAAATGGATATGCTAACAAGAAAAAGCTCAACATCTCAAGCTTCTCAGCACTTCTCCACTGTAATACTGCAGAGAAGTCTGGGAAGTGATTCTTCCCTATAGAAAAAAATATCTGTTGATATCGAAAATCCCAACAAAAGCATTTCAAAATCTACCAAAATATTGCTTTTTGCACGATTATGGCATAAACCCAGGGACAGTTTATATTTCTGGGTGACAAAGGCAAGGAAAAAAGTAACATAACTTCATTCAGCCTTTACTGTAAAATCATTTAGCACACGTTCTGCAGTATTTGGAGTCAGACAGGAGCTTCTGCAAGTAGCATTGAGGAGGCAAATTTGACATCTAACACCAATAAACAGTATAATGGCACATTTTCTGATACTTACAGATACCCTTGAGCTGGCTCTTACTCTGGCTACAAAGTCTTTTTCTTTCTCAGCAGCTTGCCTTTGGAGTCGTTGGAAGTTTGTTAGTGCTGTGGTGAACTCCCCCACAAGTCGGTCTTTCTGTATTTTTCTTTGACGCTACAGGAGCAAAAAAATAGTTTTACCAGGTCAACTGAGCTCCAGCTTCTCAAGGCTCTGCCATTTCCAGGCTGCTTGATGCCAAGGCATATACTCTTTTTATTCTAAATAGGTCTAATAAAACCATTTGCTTTTTTTTTTTTTAAACTTTTTTTTTAAAAAAAACTTTTACTTGTCCTCGAACTTGCTCCTGACTGCCCTCTGCTCAGATTAAAAAAGTGCTAAGGCCTACGAAATCAGAGGAAACAGACACACAGAACACCCCAAAAGGCACGACTCCAGCTTGGTATTCTATCACATTGACACAGATTTATTATTTTTTTTCCCCCTCCTGGAAAAATGCGAACAGATTATGGGCTAAGGTGATAGAAAAAGCTCTGAAAACAACAGCATGGCCCAGCAGCAGACTCAGAAAATGTATTTTTCAACCACGTTTCATTAAAAGAACCAACCTGTCTGCATGGAGGGCAAAGCAAGAATCTTTGCTGAATCTGCACACTTATGGCATTAACCAATACCCTAAAAATCCCCACATGAACCCCAATTTTATGTACAAACAATTAAAAAAACTACCTTTACAGACATTTTATACACGTGAAAAGCTACATAATGTTTTAAACTACATTTTAAACAAACTTTCTTAATGTATCCCCAGTCACATCAGCCAACCTACCCATGTTTAGGCTGTACCTGATTTGTTTTAGCATTGATATTCTCATTAGAGAAATTTGTCCAGCAAAAGAAAGTTCATGTTGCAGCTCTCCAGAGTAACAAAATAAAAAACCAAAAATTCAAAGAATATTTGAATTGGACTTACCTATCACATCCCCTTGTTCATGGATCATCATTCCTAGATCTTTAAAAATTTCATTGATGTCCATAATATCTGCCTGCGAGGAAACAATCATTGAATTAATTGATATAAATGTTTTCTAGCATCTCTCTACATTTAGATATAAATACTGCTCCTCCTTCTCACAACTAAGCATCCATGACTTTTTTTACACTACAAGATAAGAAAACCTGTTTAAAAAAACCTAAGTTTCTGTTTAAGCCAAATTAATAAAAGCATGTGCAGAAGGTATTTTGCATTAGTTTGAGTACACAAATTTAAATTTACAGAAATTAACTCTAAAATATGGCCAGGCATTTGCACCTCTTGTATAATCCTACTTCCACCTGGTTACAATGAAGGGATAGATGCCGTTTTACCCCTGTGCATATGATCTCTTCTTAAGTAATGATGGATATATGTTGAGTTCAATTGACTGTAAGTTAAATTATGAGTGGCAAGGGAGAGATTATTGAAAAATTTATCCACAGAATGGGTTTTTCCACATTCATCAGTGAGACCTCCTGAAAAATGCCAGTTCCAGCATCTCTCCTGTTGGTGGCAAGAGATGTGGATTCCAGACCGGTTGGGAAAATTAATTTTGCCTTTGCAGATGTCTCTTGATTCCAGTATTTCATCAGGTGTGACAGTTCACATCTTGTTTTTACAGATTTTTAACTTATTGACAAGCCCTTGATTACAAAAGCTGGAATGAAACAGAGCACCGCTGTTATTTCCAGAAATGTTCAAAAAAGCCACTTAAAAAATGAAGATGTTGAACGATACATTGAGAAAACCTGGGAGGAAAGGCTTAATTTTGCTTACTTTATATAATCAGTGTTAAAAAAAGGTTATGACCAATATGTTGGAAAAAAAATGGTATGTATTCTTTTTTGCAATCACATGAGCACTCCCTTATTCCATACATGACCCAGTGAAGTTAAACACAGTATCAAAACATGGCTTTCATGACACAATAGATTTTTAAAGCACATTTCACATATAAAGGCAATATTTATAGTGTGGAAGGAAAAAACCACACCCACAAACCCTAACTCCTCCAGATTAATATCTGCAATTAATCCTCAGGCCTCCATAAAATGCTTTTTCTTTGAAAAATTTAAAAGCATACTCTGCTGTGAAACCATTTGTACTTACCTCAAGCTGCCTAATGGAAGATTCCCTCTCCTCAATGAGACGGAGGTCATCCTCTGTAATTTCCTCATCTTGCACTTGTGCTTGTGGTTGACTATCAAGCAAAAAAAATAAATTAGAACACACAGAAGTGAACAGGCAGAATGTGGAATAACTCAGAAGAAGAAAAGGATAGTACACAGCACATACTTTAATTAAAAATTGCACATTTTTACCCTTAGCTCTCGCTATCAGCGCTCGCTCCTTCGGTAGAGGAAGCTGCTGCTGGAGAAACACTCACATTGAGCCAACTGCTTGGGAATTCCAAGTATGAATACGATGGCAAAGTTTCTTCTGAATGATAAATTGCAGGGTTTACACCCATTCTGAGGCAAAAGCGAGGTAGCCAACAAAACAATCTGAGACTGAGGAGGAGTTCTTGGAGGGCGTGAAAGCAGGGAGAGATCCCAGTAAACACTCAACGCTTATCACAAATGAACAGTTTTACTCCATTCACAGGTTGGAAAGTGCTTAGAATTGTAGAATTGTCTGGGTTGGAAGGGACCTTTCAGATCATTGAGTCCAACCATCAACCAAACTCTGATAAAAACCATCACTAACCCATGTCACTAAGCCCTATGTCAACACGATTTTTAAATACCTCCAGGGATGGTGACTCCACCACTGCCCTGGGCAGCCCATTCCAAGGTTTCATAACCCTTTCCGTGCCAAAATTTTTCCCAATATCCAATCTGAACCTCCCCTGGTGCAACCTGAGGCCATTTCCTCTTGTCCCATGGCCTGTTGTCCCATGTCACCAGTTGGAGAGAGCGAGAAGGTCTCCCCTCAGCCTCCTTTTCTCCAGGCCGAACACCCCCAGCTCCCTCAGCTGCTCCTCACAAGACTTGTGCTCCAGACCCCTCACCAGCTCCGTTGCCCTTCTCTGGACCCACTTACCTAAGTCTGGGTCTCAGGAAGCCCAAATACAGACTTAGGGAAGTTTAATAAGATAATTAAATCTGAAACATGGGGAAAAAACAGGAAGGTGATGGTCCTTTTTCTTCACATCTATTCCACCAGAGCCTCTTTATAATTACCCTACAGAAGAAAGCCTAACTGAACAACCTACCCCAACTACCTCCAGAAAAAAGGCAATTGATGAGAAAAAAAATAATTAAAAGTGAAAAAATAATAATAAAAAAAGGCAGCTGGCTTCCCTGCAGGCTATTAATTATTTTGAGTGAGGTTAAGACTTACTA
>NW_015091011.1:125374-131649 GCF_001431845.1 Calidris pugnax | reverse complement strand
GGGAGAGAAGGAGGGGAATGGAGAAAAAAAAGCCTTGTGGGCTGGGATAAAGGCCGCTTAATAGAACAATAACAGAAAAGGAAAATAATAATGATGGTAAAAGAGTATGCAAAACACAAGTCACTCTCACTACCTGATGAATTGGTTACTCAGCTCAGTCTGAGCAGAGATTGCAGATTTCCTCTCCAGCCAACCCTCATTTCTATACTGAGCATGATGTTTATGGTACAGAATATTCCATTGCCCATTCTACTGCTCTGTCTGTGCCCCTCAGCTTCTATGGGAAGCTGAAAAAAGTCATTGACAAGTATAGACATCGCTTAGCAACACCTGAAGCAATATGTAGTATTGACATTCCTGTCATACCAAATCTGAACACACAGCAACCGCTAGAAAGAAAATTAACTCTGTGTCAGCAGAAGGCAGGACACAGTGCCAGCTACAGCAGGTTTCCCAGGACTCAAACTCTAGAAGTTTGAGTACTTCTAGGGCTGCTCTGGACAACCTGTTCCAGTGTCTGACCACGCTCTCAGTAAAAGAGTGTTTTACCTTGTCCAGGAAAATTTGCCCATTGTCTCTTGTGTTGTCAGTGGGCCCTACTGAGAAGGGTCTGGCTCCCTCTTGGTCATTTTCTGCGAGGCATCGATTTGTGAAAGTTTGTTAATCTGAATAGCCAATATAAGAGGCTTTTAGAATAAATTGGTAAATGAATATTTATAAATCACTTGTAGCAGTGTGTCCAAGCGAGGTGAATTTTTGGTCTGATCCTGTGTTGTTGTTAAGATGTCATAAATTTGCTAATGAAAACACGCACACAGAAAAGTAACTGAACAGTGTTGATCTGTTCATGTAAACATAGGAATTAATTTACTTTCCTTTTTTGAAGAAAACATGGGATCTAATTGGCAATCCTTTGCTTCTGCAAGGCACCTCTCATCCATGTTGCCTACTATTCATGGTGTTCAAGTATTTTTCTTGTGATTTTTTTTTTTTGAATGTGGAGGCCTCTTTTATCAAAATAGTGGGACTCCGCACAGAAATTTTTTTCTGTAAGCAGGAAGTTTTAACTCTGGGCGTTGAAACTTTTGACCCAAAAAACAGGCTTATGTAAGTTGAGGCATCTGAGTTGGATGGCTGGTTTTGTGAGAGATTGGTGCAGAAAGAAAGGAATTACTGAAAGGCCATCAAGAAGTGCTCGGTTCCCCTGACTCGAGACTGGAGCTGGGCTTTGTGACAGTGTAAGAGGGTAAGGATTGGTATTGAAGTGGAATGAACTGAGACATGCTGCATCTAGTAGGTTCTTGAGAGCTCAGATGTAATACTTCAGAGAAAAAGAGACTGAAAACATAATATAAGTTTTTCTTGTAATGCTGTAGAAAGTTATGTGTATATAAAATGCCTAGCTAGGGATATAGAAAATATGAATTAAGGAAGATCCAAGGAGAAGTATTGTTTCTCAGATATAAGAGATGTGCTGGCCTGGAATGTTGAATTGAATGGACTAGTTGTCTTCCCAAATGTTGAAAATTGTTGAGACAAATCATCTTGGTTACAGCAACCCCTTTTACATCTAAACAGTGGGATTTCATCCATCATTGGGCATCTTACAGGCTCTACAAGTGATAATAGAAATATGTTAATTCTCAAGCCCTTTCTGGTTATGAGTCCTGTGAAGGATCATGGACACACAATATAACATGAATTATGTTCTGAGGCCTTTGAACAGAGGATTGAAATGGCTTATACTGTTTAACTCAGCCAGTTCTGAATATGTTTCTTTAAGGGTGTATTTTATTTATCTTAACTACTGTTAAGAGACAAAATTATGTTGGTCATTGTCACGAATGATATTATATTTTAGATGTGAGAATACGTAGAAACCAGACATTTTGGCATAACGTTTGATAATAAATAAACAAGAAATAAACATGTCTAGTATGTCAGAATCCGAGTGTGTTTCCAACTTTAATTTTTGTTTTTCTTTTTTTTTTTCTTGCTAGTCAGTATACATGCTGAAGACATTAGAGCTGATTCATTTAATAAATTACAAATAATTACTGGACACTGCTTCCCCGGTCCATTTAGTTAACTCATTAATGAGACTGGATATCATCTGGAATATTTTGTTTTCTTATTTTTGGAACCATATTATCTTTCAAGTTTAAACTTCATAGGTATGGAATGCAATCAATAAACAAGTAATTTGAAGGAATCAGTTTCACCCTACAGCATACCTTGTGTAGCAGCTGTGATCAAGATGTCTTTAAGTTTCTTGGGTTTTTTTTTGGTCTCATTCACTTATTGAAAGCAAGTATAAATAAATCAAATTGGGTATGAAAACTTTTTTAATTTTAGGAGCCATCCAAAAATATGGAGGGTAATTTTCTCACTCTAGGCTGCATATGTCCTTCCTTTGTCCTCCTCCAGAGAGAGTGTGCTCAAATAGTTGTCATTGTTATCATGGTTGTTAGGCTTTGAAGGAGTGGTGCTTTCACTTTTTAATGACTGCTATTTGTGGTAAGATTTGTGTGAAAATACTGGGTCTTGCATTTGTTTTCAGATCTCAGGGTCGCTAATGGATAGTCAACGCTATCTGGTTGTCTTGCCTTTCTAAGGGTTCAACTTGCAGGACATTTTTATCCCAGTCACTGGCTGGTTGAGCACCTGCTGGGTGTGTTTGGTGTTTGTGGTGACAGTGATAGTAGCCATTACCTGGTTACGGGTTAGGTTATTTGACAGATCCTTGAAGTGCTGAAGATGCTGAATGAGTGCACTCATTGTGATGCTGAACTTGTGTGTCCTGTTACATTGGAATTTCTATTTCGTACTGCTTGATGTTGAGCCAGATAAGGCTGGTCTGTCTTTGGAGTGTATTGCGATATTCATCTGGTCATGAATGATTCATATGTGCCATCTGTGTGTGTGTATATATATATTTATATAACAACACCTTTATTCCATTAAACTTACTTTTCCTTCTGAATGGTAGGTAAAATACCATAGAGATGTCAACATCTTATTCTTCATTTATTATTTCCTTTGACCTCCTGGCTTTAAATTGTGGAATTGCCATGAAATCTGGTCTAATCAATCCCAATTCTAGTACGATGTGGTTCCTCCTAGCCTTCCTTTTTCCTCACTTCTGGTGGCCTACAGACTAGTATCTCTGTTTTCTCAGCCTCCCCTCTGCATGATGCCCTCATGCTTGCTTCTTGGTCTTTTTGTCAGATCTGTTTCCCTTCCTTCTTAGTCTGTAGCCTCCCCCTGCCCGTTCCTAGCCATGATTGCCCAGCTCAGCCAGTTTGGACTCCTTTCCTCTCCAGTTCAGTTCCTCACCCAACAGCAGTTTCCTTACCTCCCATTTTCCTACCAACTTCTTTTTCCAGCTAATCGTGGAACCTTCATTCTAACGTGTTTTTTTCTGTTTCTCATTTTCTACATTGCAGTGCTGGTAGGAACTGAGCAGAGGGGATACCCTCTTTATATGCTTCGCTTTTGTGTGCTTTCCTCATGTGCAATAAGTGTGAGCAATAAATATAAACCAAAACTGGGCTGGATCATGCTCAGTTGGTCTATGGGGAGAGCCTCCACACACGTGTTAGAACAAACTGCTGGGAGCATGCACTTCATGGACTGAATCTTTGGAGATTTTAGCCCTAAAGCACTAAAAATTATTCCTTGGGGAGTGTATGTTTGCCCTGTGATACCTTAAAGCTGGATTTGAGGATTTTCTAGTGGAAATAAAAAAATAATAGCATTAATAAAAAAGCATAGCCATGACAAAAAGGTCTCCCATTCTTTCAGTTCTTCACTCTAAAGAACAGAAATTCTTGGAGTTTTGAGCAAACAGCTGTAAGTTGTTTTTTTTTTTTTCTGATGTAGCAAACCAAACCTGCTTCTCTCCCTGGTTTTGAGCTTAAGAACAGCAGA
The DNA here is from genome assembly GCF_001431845.1 of Calidris pugnax. Lineage (NCBI taxonomy): Eukaryota > Metazoa > Chordata > Aves > Charadriiformes > Scolopacidae > Calidris > Calidris pugnax. The sequence continues at coordinate 127,719 of NW_015091011.1, read as the reverse complement.
AATGTGCCGTGAGAAATTATGAAAACCTTCAAAATTCTTATACAGCTTAAAGATCAAGATTGGGTTCTGTTACATAAAGTGCTTTTTGGTAATGGAACGTATATGGAGGTGAATTCAGATGAGTAGGCATGTATTGTAGCAGAATGTAAAATGTGGAAGACGTACTCCTTAGAAGTCAGAAGGTATGTTACTTTATAACTTATCCAGAATTGAGCAATTTTTCTTAAACACAGGAATAATATTTGTATGGAATGGCCTCTTTTATCTAAATTTTGGACTGTGGCAAATTATTAGTGACAGTAAAGTGCAATACAGTGCAATTTTTCAGAAGGTCCAGGGTCATACATAGGTGAAGGACACAGGTAAGCCAGATGCTGTCTCACTTAAGGCATTTTGGAAGCTGTCATGAGCAAACTGGGTTCCTTACCCAAACAGCCCTGCAGTGGCTGTTGCAGGGTTCCGAGGATTTCCTCCTGCTTTCATGGCTTTTGAGCTCCAAATTGTCTGTTCTCGCTCACAAGTTGGCTTTGCTGATGAGAGTAATCTCAGAACTAGTTTAAATATAATATATTTTGACAGATCTGTGGTCGAGATCGGTTTAAGTGTTTGGTTTTATGTTTTGTTTTGTGTTTTTTTTTTTTTTAAATTGGCTGGTTAAAGTAAATCATGGACAGGTCACAGGGGAGGGACCATTTATTTGCTATCGGAAGGGTCTGTGTGGCACTTCCAATGAAGACAAGTCCTAGTTTATTTCCGAACAGGAGGGGGCACTGTTTAAAAGGACAACATTGTTTTCAAATCAAACCAGTGGTTTTTTTTTTTTCCTTTTCTTAAAAGCCTCTGAAGGTAGTATGTTTGGAAAGAATTTTGTAGTTTGTTTCTGAATGATGAAAACTACTCCTCGTGGGTTCTCTGCCCGATCCCCTTGCTAATTTGAGTGAATTGTGCTTACTTTTCTGTACAGCTTTTGCAGAAGCTACTGTTCTTCTGTCTTTTTTTTTTTTTTGGCTCTTCACTTTATTTCCTCCTCCTTTTCTAAGAAGTAACACTGATATCACATGCAGGTTGCTCTGTATGTTGCTCGTGGCATTACGAAATCTAGTTTTAATATTTTCTGTCTTTCAATTTCTTAAAATGCAGATGTGATGCTTAGTTTTCTGCCTTTTAAAGAAATTTTACTCCTGTAAAGACTTTCTGGTGTATTTATGCATGAAAAAAATGACTATATAATGATAATAATAGAAAATCTTAGAAATATTTTTAGTTCAATCAAAAGATGAGATTTTTGGGTTTGGTATTTTTATTAACTTTGTATTACTCTACAAGATTACATTTCTTGAGGATTTAGAGTCTCTACCCCAAAGAACTTAGTCTTAACACTAAATTTACATTTACTTTGACTGTACCAAACTGTTAATTTGTTTGTTGGCAAACAGTAATATAAAAAGGCAAACATGAGATGGAAAGAACGGCAAAAGCTTTATGGAAGAGGTTTTGTGTGTCATCCGAGTTTCATACGGGTCTGAATTTGGAATTTTTGTATGTGCTGCTTTTATTTAATGTACACAAAGTTCTTAAAGATCCATACATGAACGCTTTTCATCAAAAATAATAAGTAAATCTTATCTGTTTCTTGGTGATTCAGATGAATCTATGAGAAAGAAAATGGCCTTTCACTCCACCCATCTACATAAAAGTTAACAATAACTCAAAACAACCGGCATTTGGTACTTCCCAGTACATCTTGTTTTGGACTGACAATTTCTAGTGTCTTCTCATGAGAAGATGTCATGTTATAATTTTGATGCATATTCTACTTTGCCTCTAGTATTTTCACAACAGGAAAGAGAAGCCAACCACAGTATGTTTTGCCGGGCAAAGGCTAGCCAAAATGTTCTTTAAATCCTCTAATTTGTGAACTGACCGTGGTAAGATGTGGAATTGCCTTGGATGAGGCACAGTTTGTGGACTCCCTCTTGCCAAATGATTCTGGTCTATAAAATTATAGGTAACTAGGAGTGTCTGTGTCTTTGTGCCTACTCCTTCCCCTGACGATTGATGTTCCTGTGGTTTCTAAATGGTTATAGTCTGGATATAATTACCTTTTACAAATAGATAGATTACCTGCCAACAAAATGATAGCTCCGACTTAAAAAAAAACAGTGTGTATTTCATAATAGGATATAATTTGGTAAAATAATTTCCTGATGCTCTAAGATATTTATTGGTAGCATACAAGTAGGAAACGAAGTTGTATTCAGAAGCTGGTCCAAGCAGTGGTTGCAATTGTCACTAAATAATAGGAACTATAGAAAATGTCTTGATCGGTCATCTGTTCAAAAGTT